>NW_026849551.1:0-64562 GCF_030869305.1 Colletotrichum tamarilloi | reverse complement strand
TCATGGCAAGCTTGAAAAAGCATCTCAATTCAAGTGCTGGGTGGGCACTACACTGTTTTATTAAAACTGTATTCTTGTACTTGTGACTCAGAAAGAATTAACTTTCTTCGATAACAAGGTACTCAGAGTCCAGGAGGTCTGCAGGGGGCCAAAAGACCCGCTGCCGAGCCTCCGTGCTCATCTGATATCACGTGGACGCAAGGGTGGATGGCGAGATACGTACCCTTGGCTGGCTAGGATATTCGCTAAGCTTAATTCGTCCAAACATTTGTGGCGCTCCTATCAGATCCACCAAATCGCACATCGCATCATCTGCGCCACTTTATTCAGAAGCCCCGTCATTCTTTTGGGCCTAGTCTGGCCTCTACCTTAGTCACAGTACGTACTGTGTCTCCAGCCACGGACTTGACCCTCCGCTCAACAGGTCGGCCATCCCCCGACTGGAAGACAACCCACAAACTCATCCTCCAACCCTTTGCAATTTCACTTGCATCTCGACATCAACTAATACTGTCAAGACCCAGTTCGGCTGTTTGTTCTGCGGAACAGGTCCTCGGACAGTCCTCGTCTACAGAAATCAGACTGCTACTTATTGCCTCAACCGCGCCACAGCCGCTACGCTTACCTTACTCATCGGCAAACTTCATCCAAACCCGTCCCCGAATCCAAGCTTCCACTCTCGTTCCTTTGTTGCTTGTCGGTGTTGTCTTTTCATATGGGGATGTCGCAGATTGCTTTTCTTTGCCGCAAATTTGTTCTCCGTATGGCTCTCGGGTGTCAAATAGCATGATTCGATTTTTGCAAACGTTAAGGGTATAAACCATGCCGTGGATACTTCACATCTTCCATCATTCAGTGCTGGCGGCCATCAGAAATACCAATTGAGCAAGCCGTGGTCTAGTTCCTCATGTTATTTCAAAGTATCAAAGATATTAGTCTGTATTAGTAGATTCAATGACCCAAGTTCAAGCCTGGCCTAGGTAGTGTAGTCAGCACGACTAAGGCGTATCGGCTAGGTCGGGAGCCCTCAAGAACTTAATCAGATATTAGTCTCCGGTCGGGCCTCACTTTCCGTTATTGAGTGGATGGACGGTTTGCTTCACTAGTCAGGTCATTCTGCCTTTCTGTCTTTCTCACATTCCATTCATATCAGGACTCTTGTCCATATCATCCATTCTTCAAACCCCACATCACCTTCCCCCTTGCTTAGAGTTCGTCGGCCCAGTGCCTGAGCCCGATATCTTTGTCCGCGAATCCTTGAAAACTTGGAGAATGCCGGTTTTAGGACTTGAACACGTCTTTTACCAAGCTGTGTGCAGTACCCGAGGCAGGCAAGCTCACAATCTTCTTTTCTAATAAGCAAGTCTTCTGTAGTTCCTTCCCATTGACTTGGAGTCTTGGACAGCTTTATCTGCTCAACAAGTGAGACCGTCTTGGCAGCTGATCCATCATGTGCGCTGCATGTTCGGTACAGAGTCAAGTCGCGTGTTGGCAGTGCACAATGTGCCAGTATTGGACAGCTAAGTGATGAAATCTCATTGTTGCGGCGTCTCCTATCCTCAGGATCATCTTTGAAATTGCGATTTGCCTCGGCATAACTATCAACGCCTGCCGTTCTACCTACCCCGGATATGATACTTGTCCCAATCCATCTGGCTACTGGAAGGCGCTTGTCATGGCGTCAGGATGCGTAGCGTCCGCATAGTCTTGTCGCTACATGTACCTCTAACGCCACGAGGATAGCTTCACACAAGTCGCGTCGTGGGATCTGTATAATTGGTCGTCGGACAAATACACCCAACTTTCTCACCCGAGTCTCATCCGTTCTTGAACCGTGATGATTCTTTGCTTTCGTTCCACGCGTGCCGTCAAATGTTCTCAGCGTCCTAGGCAAAAGTGTTCCAGGGGCTCTTCATGAGCTTCCGACAGGTACCTTAGGCAGGCAAAGAGACAGTTTACAATTCTGTTACCTATGCCTAGACGCTCTACCCTAGATAGGGAATCGATTACCGCGAGATTTCAGTCGCTCTACCGCAGTAAGTCAGAGTAACGTTTCACGAAACGAGCTAGCTCACCGATGGATGATCCTCATCACGAGGGATCTTCTTGTTATCTTCTTCATTCATTTCCCTGTCGGGAAAGAATTTTACTGTTTCTGTAGGTGAAAAACACCTGGAACAATTACACGTACTTTATTCTAAAGTGGATAGAGTGCAAATCGGGCAGGTCAATCCGTGTTCGTTGATTCCCACGCTGGCACCACATCACTGGTCATTGAACCAAGTATTAGTGGTTCGATTCCCCCTAATGCCGCAACTCTGAGAACATGGGTGGATTGTGTAGAAGAAAATCACTCTGGGGAGGCGAACCAACGAAGTTGAAGCCGGCAGTGGTTGTGACAAATTCATAGAAGTGCCGACCTCCCCATGTAGAGGACCTAACGACAAGCTAGTCTCGCCTGTTGACTATTTGGGGTCCCGGTGCTATGAACTAGGCCAAAGCTGATTGGGCCACAGTATTGATAGGCTGCGATTGAGGGGTTTGAAGGAGCTCACAGAAGCTAGCAGAGCTGTGGAAGTTTGTTATTCTTCAAGCTGAGTGGAATCCCAGATTGTGCACGACCCGATACCCCTCTGCCGGTCTGACAATAAATCCTTGTTGATCAATTCAAATGCCGAGTGAGGATATCAAAGGTCGCAAACGTCTCTGAATAGATGAAGTGACGTCTTATGGGTGGATGAATTTGAAGGGTGGCCTAACGAACGTGGGCTAAGGAATACATACCAGACTGTTACGATTGGTTTGAAGAGCATGTTGCACTCTCCAGGACAACTAAACATAGTCCTCCAGGAGAAATTGCTATTCTCAAGTCGGGACGCAATCTATCCGTCGAAGATAAAGGTTCCTCCGTCTCCTGCCCAACTGGATAGGTTCCTGCTGATCAACTGGGGAAACAGGTACCGGGAACGAACTGATCCGAAGGTCAGCTTTGTTACGATGGAGAATATGGAAACTTTGATGGGACGTGTTCATCAGATCATTGCCTTTGTTTACATGCCACGTAGGGATCCCAGTAACGTGGAACACTGGGTAAGACAACGGTCTGGCGGCTTCCTTGACGCTCCCGGCCCTCGGGATTCGGATCGTTGGCTTAGGCTATCCGGACAGCTAGAATCCGGGGCTTTAACGGCTTCAGCCATCCAATAAGAAAAGACTTAATTCCGTAGATGTAAGCTGCTATCCCGACGTGGACATTGTTCTCCCCGGATCTGGGCTGGCCCGGCGCTAGTGCCTGGCAGTCTACTAGCTTTAAACTCTTGGTCACAACTAGTGCCAAGGCTTGACGAGACCATCATTTCCCGACTGGTGTCATTTGACTGATATTGTTGAGAGACAAGTGATTGAAACGGCACCAATGCTACCTATGGATGACGATGATGGAAGTCGGCTGCGCTTTCAGCCTTGCCTACGTCGCACTTATAAGCTGGACATTGCTCTTCTTTGATGAGCGTTGGAAATATTCGCCAAATTCTTTCTGATACCTTGAATCACGAAGTCGACAATCGGGCTGTATCAGCTAATCAATATGTACTGCAAAAATATCGCACTTGCTCTGGCTATTGCCACAGGCGTCATTGCCCAGCGCCCTGCCGACACTCCCATCTGCGACTACTACACAACGGCGCTGTTGAAGAACAACACTGGCGCGAACCAATACACGCTCCTTACGCTCTTGGTCAACACTGTTGTTATTGGAAATTGTAAGTCACACCGCTGTTGTGTCTCAAGGTCCCTGCCGCTCACACGAGTATAATCAGATACGATGCCGAATGTCGGAATAAAGGTCGATGGTATCCTGGCACCTGGCATGTACAACGGCGCTGAGGTCAACCTCCTTCCTTACTTCAACGGAGACTTGGCTTCATCGAACCGGGGCGGCAGTTCCGGTGTGTCAGTCAACTTCCTCGATGGAGGCGGTGCTGCCCCGTTGATGAAAAACATGCCTGCCAATGACGACACATCCAAGCAATAGTGAGTTTAACCCACTCAAGTCTGTTAATCACCCGAAGAATGCTAACGTGAGCTTTCACTCAGCTTCCTCTTGACTCACTTGTACCAATTCTTCGGTGCCCTTCTCGGCTGCTCTCAATACGGCATGGCCGGGTTCCCCAAGTACAGCGGCTTTGCTTCCATGTACGAGGTACACAAGTTCATGGACTTGGACCAAAATGAGCTTGGCTATTTCATTACCCAGGTTGCCATGGCTGCTGCCTCTTTTGGTGTCGCCCAGGACGACCTCAAGGCAGTCGGTATGGCTTTGAACCAACTCTTTGGCATGCGCTGCAGCCCGCCTGCCACGGCCATCCCAGAGCAGGGTCCTCAACTACAGGCTATTTGCATTCAAGACAGCTGCCCCATCTCTACCAACTCTACCTGCGCTAGCTACCAGCCCGCCATGGCCCCGAAGAATGCCACTGCGACGGGAGGCATGAACGCTACCATGACCTCAACGATGACGGGTGCTACCATGACTTCGACCATGGCACCGAGCACGGTCCCAACGGCAGGTGCTGCTGCTCAGGGCGTCAGCTTAGCAGCTCTCATCGCCGGGCTGCTGGCTTGCCTTATCTGATAAAGCTATCACCAGTGAAGACCAAGATCTCAGGAGAGGATGAATAAGATAAGACTGGTAAATACCAAAGAGAGAACCCGAAAGAACTTTATCTTCGCTTATTTAATGTACCTAATTTCGAAACTTTGAAAACTCCAGGCCAAGAGTTGATTTCCCTGGCCATGAATTGCTTAAGAGAGATATGGCGGCGCAGCCATCTTCAGATAAAGAACTGTGACATTGAACTCAAATAATTGTGCTCACGTGCGTCTTCTTGGGTGAAATATCACTTTTATGTTCAAATTTACGCCATCCAATCGTGATGGCTTGTCTCACAGGTGTCCGAGTCGTGTTAACCTGGGCATGAGTGAGTCTTCCTCACATGTGTCAGCAGCTATGACGTACTTACAAATGCCATCTTGTCGAAGGGGGGCATAGTAATATAACACATACGCAGCATAAGAAGGACGGGTACAGAAGCTACAGAGGAACGCCTTGCGGAGAGACTTCTGATTACACTGTCAATGGTAGATAAGGATGTACGCATGTGCCCTCAAGGCTGCTTTGCCATGCAAACTCTACTCATACTGCGTGAACTTTTAGCAAATGACCACAGTGACCTTGAAATCTTTAGGAAGGTAGCTTATGGCACAACACATAACTGATCTTGGCGAGAGTGGAACGTTGGATGGAGTTCGAAATGTTGATGATTTCAAGTGAAAGCATGGTTTCAGAATTGCCTAGGTCGTTGGAGCAGGTACATAAAACATAACACCGGAGGCATACCAAGACACCCAGCATGGTTAAGATGAACATAATTTCGTAGAAGAGGATTTGAGTCATCCGGTTTCCTTGTTTATAATATCACGAGTGAACGTACCTGCCGACGATTGCACTTCGATGCGGACCAAATGATCCCCTTTTCTGCTGGTTCAAGTGAAGAGAGTCCACGAGCCTGCAAACGGTTCCACATTCGAGAGTTGAGACCTGGTCCTGGGTGAAGACAAAGTTTGAAGTAGTACGATTCCTGTCACGTGGTGTACCGTATACTTGTCTAGGCCTGTCCATGTATGAACACTCTCCTTTGACATGGCAAACATGACCACGTGATTCATGCAGCGTTATTTTTGCATCCAAAGAAATCGGCCAAGATGAAATGATGATTCAATGACCCGTGTTCAGAAGGAGCCAGGTCGTGTAGCATGCACTATGCCAGCTAGGACCGTGAGTTATGTTCAAAGATGTTAAAGCATTTATGTGACCATCCCCCGATTGTTTACAAAGCAACCCTCTTGCGCTGTTCAATTGCGTATGTGTTACATTGAACAATGAAGAAGCTATCCAGTCATTTATGCAGAAGCAATCACGTTTGGAAAGATAAAGGAAGAAAGTCGTGTTGCAACCACTTAGGAATGATGGACTCGCTGCGTCCAATCACGGCTGTGGCGAACAGAGTTTGCACACAGCTAAAAGAGAATAGTCTACGTATCTACCCACTGCTTTAAGCTGAATATTCGTTGCATGTGAAGTTTGTCAAATGCCCCCCTGTTGAGGTGTGGTTGTACATGATTCTAGTATTGAGGAAACTAGCAACACGAGTCCAATCTAGTGGACGGTATGTGGCGCTCATGACAGCAACTCTGTCCAAGAGGTAAAGGAGCGATTACAAGACTCACTCGCAAGTCTTTCAAGAATGAACTTAGTATGGCGTCCAACTTCCATGCTTTAGACTAGAATATGTGTTCCACATCGGGGACACAGCAGACGCAGAGACTAGATACTGATATAAAAGGATGACTTCCTCGCCAAACATGGGAAAACTTCGACACGTACTCCTCGTTCACAATCCACTCCACACACTGCCACTACCTCGTACCTTACCATCAAAGCTTCAGTCTCCGCTCAGCAATACCATTTTCACTATGAATTCTCAGGCCCAGACCTCAACCTCGAACCCTACCTCAGCCCCGGGCTTGAGCAACAACAGCGGCGGTGATGACGGCGGCGGCGGCGACGATGACAGAAAGCGAATCAATCCCAACAGGGCCCACTACAAAGATGTAATGGATTTTGCCGCTGGAGACACAGAGAAGCCGCCCGAAACGCAAGAGCAGGCTGCAAAGAGGGAGAAAATAGAAGAATTTGCCTTCGACCGTGACGCCAAGGGCAACCTTCAAAATTCCAACTATCGTCATGCCAGTGGGAGGTACAACGAACATGGGAGAACTGGCAGCGACACTATTCCTGAGGAAAGCCCTTCTCCTTCCTCGAAGGCAGGCAAGCTCAAGTCAGGCGAAGGAGGCAACGAGGACAATACTGGTACTCCCGCCAACGATAACACAGACATTCGTGATGAAGCAGGCGACAAGAAAAGCGCTGATACTTCTGCCGATGATGGGACTGGCAATTCTGACGAAGAGAGCGACCAATACCCTCCTCCTATCACTCCCTGCAAGCCTCAATGAGATGAGCAATGCTGGTGATAGCGGTGGCGTTGGCAACCCTTTTCCTTGAAGGACGGAAGCGCCAACAAGAAGAACGCCAATCGCATTTGGATGGGTTCTTCTGAAGGCGACTTGTTAAGTAAAGTCACGCCACAGCGTAAAGAGAGAAAATTATAGTTGTCGCTAGCAAATCCAATTGGCAGCTGATGCAATGTACTTGGTCTGGTGTGAATGATGATGACTTGCAAAAGGCCTCAAGCTTTTTTGGTCTCGCATGTCACCATTGTTGTACAATTCCTAATTTTGAAAATGCGAGATTGAGCCTATCACCAGGGACTTGCACCTGCTCCATCGAGCACCGGTAATTCGCTACATCGGCCGCATCAGGCCGGCCATAGAAGAGACTTCTAATCACACTGGCCTTCTCAAGGCAAATGGAACGTTCCATGGTCATATAAAGTTTTTCTCATAAGCTGAAGACTAAACTTTTGTGCAAGGAAAGTACTGACTGCCACCTACTTTGAATTGAGTTTCATTTCCTAACTACCTTATAGTAACGAATTTAGCAACCCGAACAACAACAAGTCTTCTTCTATAGTAATACCTGAGCATTACGTTAACTGATCTTTGAAAAACCTGGAAGTCAAAGAGGAGGGTGTGCTCGAGAAAGTGGTTAGCACACTCTATCTTCGTAAAGATGGGGCGGTCTCACTTCTTGTGTGAGGCAACAATGCGAGAAGACAACTCCTCATTTGGTTGACCCACTTACCTTTGGCTCAAGGTATAAATGGCTAGGAGTTGGCCAGTGTCCCTGGTGCTTCAGTTTCTCACAGTGAAAACACCATTCATAGACAGATGGACAGTATAAATCAGGAAAAAATGATGCAAGGGTTTTCTGGTCCAAACCACATGTTTGCGACCCGCACATATGCATATGAGATCCATTGAAGTTGTGTACCCCGCTTCGTGTCCCCGCTTTGCTCGTTGGAACCGTCCTAGTCACTTATCTCGCCCAGCGTCCCAACAAGGACCGCTGGCGCAACGGTAGCGCGTTCGACTCCAGCTTTGGCACAATCGAATACATGTGCGGCATTTTTGGCGAAAATCTGCAACCATCAGCATCTGGCCCTCTGGCGCAACGGTAGCGCGTTCGACTCCAGCTCGACATTCGTCGAGATGCCATCGAAAGGTTATCTGTTCAAATCAGGTGGGGGTCAATTCTTTTGCCCTATATGTTCAATAGGCGTGTCAGTTCGCTGCTCTTTTTACGTGCGATTGTTATTAGTAACGCACCCACGCACGCGTTATCCGTTCAAATCGGGTGTGGTTCAATGCCTCACAGCATGTCTGGATTCATGTGAAGCTATTCACACCATCCTAGTATCATATTTTTGTGATTTGGTGGTGTTGTGACGATTTTTGTCTGGGGACGGCGAAGAACAGCGCAAATGTGTGCGCTCTTTCCCTGGGGAACCAAAAGTGGAACCAGCCTCACTGCCTGTTACATCTGACAGCCGATTACCCCCTTCGCTCTCTGCAAAATCGCAAAAAGTCGACCTCAGAAGCCGACATCTTCATAGAGTCGTTGGGGTTGCTAGGGTTGAACTAGCGATACAGTCTGCTTCTTAAAACTGCATGGAATACAGGTCAGCTGATCTACCATGCGTCCTGAGGTTGTGTACGTTTCACCCGATAAAGCGTGGTGGCTATGTTCGCCGTGGCGCGGAGGCTACAGTTGTATCACGACATTGTCTCTGGTAAGCTGAGCCCAGAATACTCTTGCTTCCCCATTACAACGTGACACTCTTACTCAACCATGAAGCATCGAAAAAGATAGTGTGTAATATAATTAGAGTTAAGCTATTGTCGTAATAGCTTTAACTATCCATAGCCTTACCGCACGTTACGTAACCTCGGTTATATAATTACCGAGGCCTACTTCGCTTATACCCTTTATATTAAAATAAGCTTTAAGCCTATTTCTTATTTTTAATAAATAACCGTTCTCTTTATATACGTTAATACCCTTATAATAACTTTATAATAATTATAAACCTAGCTCTAACTTAAACCCTTATATTTTTATTAAAAAGTTATTTTTTAAGGATTACGGTTTATTATATCCTTTTTTATAATATTATTTAACTCTTATTATAGTCGTTAAGTTTAATTTTAAATAAATTAATATTTTTTAAAAAGACTATTAATACTCCTAAATAAAAGCTTAATTATTAATAAGACTAGTTAAAATAGTACTTCGCTTTATAAATTAAAGCCTAATTAAAAAATATTTAGGACTTTTTAAACCTAAATAACTATACTTCTTTATTAAATTTATTACTTTTTATAAAGTTTATTTTTTTTAATTAAGGAGTATATTAAAATATAAAATACTACTTAAGATTAAATATATAAAACGGCTTTAATTAAATATTAATAAAAGCTTAAAAAGTTTACTTAATAATAAGCTAAATAGTTAAAAAGCGAGACTATAATTGAATCCTTAGTTAAAAACGATCGAATTAAATAACTAATTACTTTAACAAAATTAAAAGCTATAATAATAAACTAAGTACGTCTTATTAAAAAATATACCTCTTTTATTTAATAAACCGTATTTAAAACGATCTTTTATTTTTAAAAAAAAAGATTATATAAATTAATAAATTACTAGATCTTTTTTATAATTATTTAAAATTTTTTGGAAATATAAAAAAAGAACTTATTAATTTTTTAAATTACTCCCTTTATACCGTAATTTAGGTTTTTAAATAAAAATATATACTAAATAACTTTAATTCGTTTATAATTATAAAAAAGAAATTTAATATAGTTATAAATAGGGTAAACTTTAATATTAACTTATTAACTTAAATTAAAGACTTTTTCTTAGCTTATTATTAAATAATATAACTTAAGCTATTTAAAGTTTAAAGTACCCTTATTTTAAAAGCCTTTTTTTATATAACTATACGTTACTTTATTCTAAACTAATTTAATTAAGAACTTATTAATATTATTAAACTAAAATAAAAAGGGGAAGTAATCCTTAATATAGGGTATTATATTAAAATTTTTAATAATTTATTATATAAAAAAGTAATATATAATAAGAGTCATAAACGAACTTTTATAATATTTATAATATTAATAAGTTATTTAAATTTCTCTAAGTAAAATAAAGTAACTCCTAACTCGTTTATTAACTACTCTTTTAAGGGGTCTTATTATTAAAAGCTAATAAATTATATAAAAATAGAACTTATTTTAATAAGTAAAACGAAATAAGAATATATTTAACTAAGTAGTAATAAAGCTTAGAAAATAATTTCCTATTTAAATTAAAAAAAGTATATAAACTTCTATACTAACTTTATTTAAAAGGGTTAGATTTATATAAAACCTTTTTTTAAATAGAATAATAATAACTAAGGTCGCTTTAAAAAAACGACTAAAATTAATAAACTAAGTAATAAAAAGAACTCTAAGGGGACCTACTTTTTAAATATTATAATTATAATTATTAATATTAATTTACTCCCTAAGCTAAATATAGAGGATAATAAGAATAATAATCTTATTATTTTCTCTATCCCCTTTATTAACTTATATTTTTTTTTTAAAAATACGGTTATAAATAATTATAATACCGTTTATTTTATTAATAACTAATTACTTTTAAAGCTAGATTCTATTTAATAGAGTAATAGTTTAGAGAATATAAATTTTAAAATAGTATTTTATTTTATTATTACTAAGGGAACGAGGATTATATAGAATATCTTTATAGAACTAAAGGGGCTTAAAATAGAGTACTTTACTTTTTATAATATTAATTTTATTAAGAACTTTTATATAAACGTCGTATTAAAAACTCTTTTTTAAAAAATGAGTATTTAGTACTTAGGTTTTAATTATATTTTTTAGTTTAGTAATAAATTTAAAAACGTTATTATTAAGTAGCTTAAGAAGAAGGTTAATTTAGTTTTTTTAAAATATAAGCCCTATTTATTTTATTCTCTATTTAAAAATTAGTTTTTATTCGTTAATATAATTTTAATATATAGCGTATAATACTTACGTTTTTTATACTAATTAAAGAATAATTAATTAAATATAGCCTAGTTTTAGTACTTTAAATTTAAATATCTTGTGCCGGTAGTATTTAAAAAGCTTATCCTAATCGCTCGAAAAGTAAAGATTAAAGAACTAAGCTGTTTAAAATATTAATATTATATAACTACTTATATAAAATAAGTTATTTTATAACATACTTTAAAACGAAAAATAACCCGACCTTATTATAAAATTTTATAAAACCTTTTTAATTACTTATTAACTTATAAATAAAATAAGTAGCTAATACTAATTAAAAACGAATATTTAAATAAGATTTTCGTTTTTTTATAAGTTACAAAAACTTACGATATAATATTTAGAGTCCTATACTTTTTTAAATAATAAATACGTATATAAAAGGGCGTAGCTATTTATAAGATTTAATAAAATATAGAATATATAATAATTATAATTAATAATAAAACTCGTTTTTAAATATAAATATAAGAGCTAAGAATAAATTTAAAAACTACTCCTTTATATATAAAAAAACTAAATAAAAAAGGGGAACGAGCTAACTAAGAAATTATTAATAAAACGATTAATATAATATTAATAACTAGCTTATTAAACGAACTTTAAATAAAAGTTATATTAACTATAGCTTATTTATATAATATTAGCCCTAAGTAATATACTAACTAATTATTATTAATTTAAACTAAAGAAATCTAGTTTATTTATTATTTTAAGTAATAATAATTAATAAATATACTAAAGCTCGCCCGCAATTTATATCCTTATTAAGGGTAAACGTACGTATATAGTTATAAAATATACCTTTTTAAAAAGGATTATAAAAAAAGAATTAATAAGAGATATTTTAAAATAAAATAGAGGGAATATATTAAGTACTTCGTAAGTTACGTAACGAACGCCCATAATTTATATAAAATCTAGATCCCCTCGTTTTTAAAAGTTATTATTACTTAAAATATAACGTTTAATAAAATAGCTTTTTATTTAAAAAATAATATTAAAACTATAATTTATTTATTTAAGTTAAGGGCTATAGTAAATAAGATTTAATAATTATTTATAATAATTAAACCTAAGCTTTAATTACTTAGAATTATAAATAAAAAAGAGGCCGTATTAATTAATAATAAAAAGTAATTATTACTACTTATACTCGCTTTATAAAAAATAAATAAAGCTATAAATAAGCTTAGTTTATTTTTAAATAAACGAGGTAAGTAGCTATTTATTTTTAAATTAATTTTAAATTTTAAGAGTCCGGAGTTAAAAACGAACTTTATTTAGCTAATTAAGTTAGTAAGTAAGGTTATAAAGGAAGTCGATCTTTTTATTAAAAAGATTAAAAACGTAATATATATATAAATAAAAATAAAGACTTTTTAAAGCTTTTATAAAAAAGATCTTTTTATTTAACTAAACCTTAACAAATCCTTTTAATAAATAAGCTTACGTTAAAAAATAAGAATAATAAATAACTTGGTTAGTAACTCTAATATAATTAGTATATATAATTAAAAAAAGAATAAGTATATTAAATAAAGCTAGAGGTTAAGAAACTAATTTTTAGAAATATTTATTTAAAACCCGAGTTAACGAGAGCGATTTAGGTAGTACTTTTTTTATATTTAGGTAAAAAAAAACTATAATTCTTTTTTTAATATATATATACTTAATTAATAAAAAGCGGTTAATAAAGCGACCTAGGGGTATCGGACGTTATATTATTATATTTATATTATAATTAATAAAACGAAGTACGTTTTACTAACTGCGGTTTAATTTAACTAAATTTATATAAATTAATTAATTACTTTTTTAAAAAAGTAAAAAGATATTTTTAAAATATTAGAACTTTTAAAAAGTTAATTTATAAAAATAGTATAGTTAAAAATTTAAAAACTAAAAAAAATAAATATTTAAAAAGTAGTTAATAAGGCGTTGGTTATTTCTAAGCTAATACTTTTTAAATAAGTATTTAATTATAAATTCGATAATAATAATTACTTCGATCGTTATAAAGCGAGAATTTATATTAAGGGGGATTTTTAAGAACGATACTCCTTAGAAAAGACTTACGTAGCGACGCTAGTTATTAAAACGTTTAGAATAGTTATAGTTATTACTACCTAATTCGATTTAAAAATTTATTAATATAATATTATAAACGCTTTTTTAAACGTAATTAAAAAACTAAGTAACCCTCTTATTATTTATAAATTTTTAAATAGCTTTTATAAACTAAGAATATATATAAAACTCGAGCGGGCCCTATATAGTACTTATAATATTTTATTATTATAATACGAGGAGTTAGTATTAATTTTTAAAAATCTAAGTTTCTTATTTATAAGCGAGGACTTATATTTATTTTAAGACTTTATTAAAAAGGTCTTACTTCTTTTTTATATAAATAATATCCTCGTTTTTTATTATAAAAACTATATTTACGAGGCTAGTTAAGTAACTAAGGGATTTAAAAAAAAGTATAAAATAAAAAACTAAGGGCTAATTTTATAATATTTTAAAATAAGGGTCGTTCGTAATTAACTAAATAAAAAGATTTACTTAGTTTATAATTAGTATTTCGAGAGAGTAATTAAGAAGTTTAATCTTATTAACTTTATTACTTTTATAACTTTATTACTAACGGTCCTAATTAAAAAAAACCTAGGGATTATATCCCTAAGTAAAACTAAGTTTTTTTAAAAAAAGGTTAGTTTAATATTATATATAATAATTATAATTTAGCTTAATATTATTTTTATATACGCTTTACTTTTTTAGTTCTTAATAAACCTATTTTATTAATATTATTTTATTATAAATTAGGTTATATAATACCTTTTTTATATATAATATTTAGTAATATACTTTAGGATCTTAGGGGGTAGTTAGTTACTATTAATTATAAATAATGCTTTATTTATAAATAATAAAGAGACCTAAAGATCCTTATAAAGTTTTATAATCTCCTTTTTTAGTAGCCTTATTTAGTAAAAAATAGCTTATTAAAATATAGTAATTACGTTAATTATAGAAGCTAAATTACTAAGCTTAGAATATATAGCTAAGGAAATACTTATTTTTAAATACTTTTTTAAAAATATCTTACTTAAGCTCGGCGACGTATAAAAAGTATATTATAATAATTATTAAATAATTAAATTCGTAATAAAAAAAAGGGAACGTATTTTAATTTATTTATATTACGTTAATATTTAGAATATATAGCTATAATAAGAGTACTTAAAAAGCTTATTCTAAGTAATTTATATACTAATAAATAAAATACTAACTAACGGTTTTATAAAGAACCTTTTTAGAACAAAGTTTGAGTATTTTATATTATTTTTAAATATAAAAAATATATAAGAGATAATTATACTAAATAAAGGGACGTTTAAAAAGTAATAAAATAGCCCAGGGGGCTCGGTTTTTAATTAAAAAACGTAGCTTATAACTAAGGAGTATAAATTTAGTTTAATAACTTTATTAAGTTATTTAAAAAGAGGCTATTTACTTAAGAAAATAAGCGTAAATTTATTTAAAAAAGATTTAAACGCGGGCTATATATTTAAAAAAATATATAAACCGATAAAAATATTAATTCCGATTTAAATACTATTTATTTTTGTAAATAAAGTAGTTAATATTATTACGTCTTTAATAAGTTTTTTTAATAACGCCTTTAATATAAAAAGAGTATTTATAAATACCTCTTTTATTAAGGCCTTATTTATATAAACCCTCTTATTTTTATTTTTATTTAAAAAACTATTATATTTAAAAGCCTTATATAACGCTGCTATTACGTAAGTTAAGGACTATATATTAGATTATAAATAATAAATAGAACGAGGATAGTTAAGAACTTATTTTATAAAATATAAGTAGTTTTATATTTATAATTATAGTTACTATTACTTATTTTATTAACGCTTATTTAAAATATAAGAACTTTATACTTAGGTCCTATATATACTTTTTAAAAATAAGAGCATAACCTGTCTTTTTATAAGTTTAGTAGTATTAGTATGTATTATTAATATACGAACCTAGGAAGTACGTATTATTTAAATAATTATTAAGGGCGTTCTTAATATACCCGAGGTATTCGTAACTAAATAGGGGAAGTAAAAGTATTAGCTCGTATTAAACTTTAGTACTAAAAATAGTACTAAAAAGGTCCGTTATTAAAAATTAGTTTTATAAATAATAATAAATAAAAAAATATTATATATATAGTTAATTACTTTATACCCTCTAGGGAGAGGCGAGGGAGAGGGTTATAAACTTATTTTATTATTTTAATCCCTTTAGAAAAAGTTTTTTTTTTTTTTTTTATTTAAAAAGAGGCGAAGGAGGGGGTTATAAACCCTCTTTATTTATACCGTTTTTTTAAAAAACGAGGACTTTTTTTTAATTTTTAAAAAGGAATAAGAAAGGGGATTATAAACCCTTTTTATTTTTATTACTTTTTTAAATAACTTATTTAGCTATAAGGCCGTTATTTATTAAATAAAATAGTTAAATTAATATTAAATAAATAAGGCCGTATTACTAATTAAAAAATAAAATAAAAGAATATTATTTACCCTCTATAGGCTTATTATTAGGGCTAGGGGAGCTATTACTCTTTTTTAAGGCCGTAGTTTTATATTTATATTTCTTAACTTTTTATATTATAATAATATAAGTGCGGTTTTTAGCTATTTATTTTAGTAATATTTAAATAAAAATAATGCTATTAATAAAGATCCTTTTTTAATAATATATATATATAAAAATGCGAGTATAGAAGTAAAAAATAAGAGTATATATATATAGTAATAATATAAATATAAATTAAAAAAAGAAAAAAAGTTAGTATTATAAGTAGCGGTAAGAAATTTATATATTTATTATCCTTAACCCGTAAGTTAATTATTTAGTTAATAAAAAGCCGTTTTTTAGTTATATTTTTTATTAATAATATAGCTTTAAGATTATTTATAATAATAAATACGGAGGTTAATTTATAACTAATTTACCCCTCGTTTATAACTCTATACATAGACCGATTTATTTTATAATTCTTTTTCTAAATAGATTTTTATATATTAATATTTAGTTTTTTATTTTTAATAAACTTATTTATAATAATACGAGTAATTAAGTATATTTTTTTTAAATATATATTTATTTAAGGGGGTATATTATAATAGCTTTAACTATTTATAGCCTTATTATATATTACGTAACCTCGGTTATATAATTACTAAGGCCTATTTTATTTATATTTTTTATATTAGAGCGAGCTTTGAGCCTATTTCCTATTTTTAATAAATAACCGTTCTCTTTATATACGTCGATGCCCCTACAGTGACTCTACGACAGCTGTAATATTATAAACTCAATGGTGTAAATTCTCAACCCGCTGAGTCCTCATAAACGCCAATCCAAGTCAGATAACGACAAAACGCCACAACTCATCCTCGCTTGCCCCCAATTCCCTTCAATGAGCGAGCTTCTTGGCTTCTTTCTCTTCGGCGTACGCAAGCCCAGAATAATCAGGAAGTTGCCAGCCCGGCACATCATCTGATTGGAGTCGCTGGAGAATCTTGTCGATCCTCAAAGTCGACACCAACCACAAGATCGTGTACAGAATTGAAATAACCCACGACGAGTTGGGGTAGATCCAAGACGGCTTAAAACCAATGTCTTGAACTTCCTTCATGAGCTCCAAAATCTCATTGTTGTATGACTCGAGGGCGGCAGGAATACCGTCCGTCGCCTTCCCTGAAGACCCCGAGCAGTGTTTGGAGATCTCGCCAGCGAGCACGTAGGCACCGATGAACGCGCATGTCGTGCCCCGGCCCGTCAAGACGCTGGGTGCATATCCCGCATCTCCAAGAAGGGCCACACGATTCTTGTAGCACTTGCCCATGCGTATCTGTCCAATCTCGACACAGTAAAAGTCATTGGAAACACCGTCTTCGTTGAGCGCATCGCAAAAGCGGTCGGCTTGCCAGCCAGCATCCTTGAAGAGCTCTGACCACACCTGCTTCTGCCGTACAAGATCGCGGCTTCTTTCCGTTTCGATGAGAAGCTTCTCCGTCTCCTTGTCTGGTGGACACACGGCGAGGTATGCCTGGGTCGTCTCAGGATTGTCGTTTCTGGAAAAGAGCACACGCTTCTTGGGGCACACGCACACCGTGGCGTAGTTGTCGTCCGTCTTCCATTTCGGGACGGTGTAAAAGGCCATATGCACGCCAAGAGGATAGAACGGATCCTTCTCACCAGGGCTGAGCATGAGCCGTCTCGTCTTGGATCCCTGACCATCAGCTCCGACCAGCAGGTCGAATGTGTCCGTGGTTCCGTCTGACAGGTGGACCGTTACCGAGCCTGCATCCTGTTTGAACGTCTCGATCTTGACACCAAAAATGTACTTCACTCCAAGTGCAGTCGTCTTATCGAAAAGCAGCCGAACCAAATCGCCGCGCATAATTTCAAATTCTGATGTAAAGCCCTGCTTGCCAACACCAGATTTGTTTGCTTCAAAGGTCGCCTGTGTCTTCCCTTTGCCGTTGACAAATCGGACGCCAGCTTCGTTGACCACCTTGTCGCGGATGAGTCCTTCGAGTCCCATGCGGCGCACAACAGTAACTCCTTGGCCTCGAAGGTCGATTTGTTGACCCTGAACGCGAAGGGAAGGGGATCGCTCAAGGATGGTTACATCGTGGCCGAGCTTCGCCAACCAGAACGCAAGGGCCGGGCCGCCAATGCCTCCACCTGAGATGAGAACTTTGAGGGAAGACATGTGATTGGGAGTGGTGCAGTTGAATAGTAGATTGGCGTACTGGTGAGAGCGTTTGCAAACTGTGTAGCTTGGACAAGCCACTCTGCTAGCCAGGCCTGCTGGGTGATGAAGGGTATCTATAGCATTAGTAGGATATGAATTGAAACGTTGTGCTCGATATGCGTCGCGATGTACACGGTGATGGCATCTCGATGGGCGCGACAACTCGGCGATGGGTATGGCCCGCAAGCCGACATCCATTTCGGGCTTTACGAGAGCGCTGTGGCATTAGTGACGTCAAGACTAGGAGCCGATTCCCGTGTGGCTGTGGTCGCACCAGCCAGCTTTTGGCTTCCATTGGTTGCTCCGAGTCAAGCGCGCCGCTTGTAAGCATGAGGAGAAATAGCTGTGAAACACTTCGGACTATTCAAGAAAACACCGGTTCGGTCCTGTTAAGACCTTCGGCCTTCGGACAGCTGGGAGACTCACTAACCGCAACGGTCCTACCGTACTGCCGCGTATTCGCTGCTGCTAGCTTTCAAGGGTGGGCCGTAGTCTCATTCGGCCAAATACAGTATTGTACGGCCGGTCCGTATTACTTGTAAACAGGCAAGACATGTTCCTGTCGGTCTTGGACAGACCGAGAAGAGTAGGCGGGGCTTACTGAGGTTGGTCATAGGCCCATAGAATTGTCCTTAGATAGATGTAGACTCTCGAGCCCATCAAAGCAAAATTCACCTGATTCTTTTTATTCAAGCTTTGGGTGTAATCTTTGAAGCATGCCACAAGCCACGTCTTGGTGAGCAGATGGTCTGTCTAGATTCCTGTAATCCTAACATAGACAACTGAGACTACTGTCGCGGCTCCTGAGAGAGAGCTCTGTGAAATAGCAATAGAGCGATTGAAACCTGTTAGGGGGCTACTCAAAACTTCGTCAAAAGACGATGTTTCTTGTATTTCGCCATGAGCTCAAGAGCCATTTACACTTAACTATACCGGCTAAGTCGTATGGAGCTAGTACGGCAAGGCATGAAGAGCCGTTCTTAGACGGTACCGCGTAAGTACTATGACATATGTCCATGATCTTTCGATTGGTTCATTGCGCCCGCAGAAGCTTCATGACAATCTCTATGAACGTGAAATGTAATGATCAAGGCTAAACCGTCACGTGCAGTGGTTCTCGATGATTCAGTCTCGTCGCTTCTAGGTTAAGATGCTCGGTCGACTAAAACCTATTGCGGAGATATCGAATTCCTGCGTGCACTGCATCAGTCGGCCGAACTTGCTCACCCCGTCTTTCTGGGACTGTATTTCGCAGGCGCTTGATCCAGGCTGCCTGGCTTTCGCATGTCTTTCGGCGTCTTTTTGGACCAGCTTCCATTTTTGCTTGACGGGATCTAGAGGATTCTATTGTACGAGAAGAATTGGATGAAATTTCACTATACACTATGGACTCGCTGTGTCAAAGTGGATCATTTCTCCCACTTGTTGTTTGCCTTTTCGCAACGGACATACGCTAGCTCATCTCAAACGACAACCCTGCCTATCTACGGAAGATATCCTTTGGCTTTGAATGCCCGTTCAAGGATAGCACGGATGACGTTCTCTTTCCTAAAATTGTATTCCATCACAGTCTCACCCAGCGAATTACTCATGCCTGCGGCCTCCGTCTTGGTCTTTGCATACAGATCTCTGTCATCGTCATGTTCAATCAACCACTCCTTCATGATGAGATGTCTGGCCAACTCGGCCGTCCCGACTTTGAAGACGTGTAGGTTACAGGAAAACGGCCTGTGCATGGCGAAGAAGCGATGTTCGTGCCACTCGGGCTCGCGCAAGAGGAACTGGAAGCCGGCCTTCTCAAGTGCGGGCGCGTAGGCGGCCTCATCCGTCGGGTTCTCAACGGCGAGGTCAATGTCGATGACGTCCTTGGCGGGAAGGTTTGGCACCGATGTCGAGCCGACATGGCTTATGCTGACAGCTACAGAACCGATGGCGTTCTCTATGAGACTTAATGTCTTGGAAATGTTGTGGCCACTCGGGGTTTGGAGGTTCGATGGAAAGTGCAGGTTTGGATGTTCGCGTTGCGATGCGTTGAATGATCGTTGGATCAAATTCATAGTGTTTGACAATCTCTTCAATTGAGCAAGACATCTTTCCTAATGTCTTCTTGAATGATTTGTGACAGATTTCCTACAACACGCTGCACAGAATAATACGTGAATGCTGTCAAAACTGGTTTCTAGATTAAGGGATTGAGTCTATGTGGTGATGTGTCTAACGTGCTGTTATGAAGTACTCCAATACAGTCTAAATCGTCGCCAACCAAGGTGTGTTCCAGGGACGGCGTGAGTCATCCGGCGACTGTGTGGCTAGCATCGGATGCTACCTACAGCATCTGACCCCAGCTCACATCATCTTGATGCCTTTTCATGTTGCATGCCACGGCGACCGAAGCATCTAGGGATCCTCCAAGTCGACAAACCGATATGCCCAAAATGCGCACCAGATGAAAGTGATGCCACACAAAAAGAAGCTGACGAGGTAAAACACGGCGGCCTGGGTTGGTCAGTGATGCTCGTGAAAAAGAGCGAACCGGGTGATCAAACCTTGCTTGCTCCAACCCATCCCTGGCCGTCATACAATGGCGCGCAAACGTACACCGTCAATCCGCCGAGGAAGCAAATGGCCGAGTAGGCCATTAACATCATAGGCGCCTGCCACGTGAAGATCATATTCCACCGAACCTCTACAAACGGCATCTCCTTTGGGATCCACCCGCCCTTCTTCTTAATCTTGATGGCACGGATCTGCGGGATGGGAGGCACCTCCTCGAGTGGCGAGTGCATGGGCTCGACAGTCCTGCTGCGACGTATATAAAGGATCATGGCGAGGTCTTTGTCAACATTACGCGGCGTCGGGGATCGATGAAGAGTCTGAAAGATGAACTGCTCGGAGGCAGCGAGGAGGATGGAGAAGAGGGAGAAGGAGATGCTCGCGTGCCAAAATGCTGGGCTGAGCCAGTGCAATGAGTCGGGAGGCGGCCATGAAAAGCAACCGATGACGGCAGCTGAAATCAAGGTGCTCTGCGAGGAGTGAGTACATGATCGCGCAAAGCGAAGGCGTTGATGACTTACAGCAACTTGAACGAGCTGAAATTCGCTCAACTTTCGATCTCGCCATCGCTTCAGTTGTGCTGAAATTTCCTCGTCGGATTCGCGATCTTCAACAGCTTTGGCGATGGCTAATATCGGTAGCAAGGTGTTTTGCTGATAGAAGCGGTTGTATGGAAGGGTCAAGATGTCGGTGGCGATATGAGCAATCTTGCTGCTCAAGGTCACGGCAATAATCTAGACTGCGTCAGCGCAGGATGACCACGTTATACAGAATAAGGTTAAGTGAACCGTACGGCAATTTTGAGACCACGGTCGCTCTTGGGCACGCCTGGCGCATTGCCTGGTCCCCTTTCCGAATCCATCTCTGTGTGCATATCTTGATTATGATATTCATCTCTGCTATAGAGGCCCGGCGACTTTATAAAGGTCGCATCTACGGCGTACTGTAACCAGGCAGCTGGCTTGCAGGCCATGTGCAATATTTACACAAAGTAACGGATGACTGGCTGTCTTCTCGTGACCGCGCTGCTCCCCCACACCAACAGGTGATGTTTCCCCTCAAAGACTCCAGGTCATAATGTCTTAGACTAGCACCCTCACGAGCGGCGACAGACAGTCAGCTTGGCGTCAACTGACCAATAAAAGTCTTGTCGCAGCTATCAGGTAAGGCGAAGTGAACATGTTTCATGCTCGTCAACGAAACCTTCATAAGACGCAAGGCAACTTTATACCCGCGTGGAAGAGGCGGATGAAGGGCGAGGCCGCGCTAGCTCCCGTGTGTAGCTGAATACGAACACATGGTTGGGTGTGTGCAGGCCGAATTGGGCGGCTCAACCCTTTTTGATTTCAGCCTGGAACTTGCCAACCCACTGGGAAAACTCATCGCTTTCTCCAGTCCAAGGTGACTTGAGAAGTTCCGAAAGCCCAACGATCTCATCGAAGCACAGCTTCATTACTCGATCGATTTCATCAGGTGAGAGCTCGTAGAATGCGCCGGCAAGCTCGTCGAACATGTGCGGGAGTTTCCTGAGGACCCGCATCGACTCGTCCAGACGCTTAGGGATATCCGAGTTCTCGACCGGAAGGGAGGGTAGTGTCTTGAGTCGTCGCTTGATGATGGCCTGATATAGCAGCGTTGTCAGTCTCACGCGCTTCAGACAGGACTCGAGACGCTCGCGGATCTTGTCGGGGTCGTCGCGAGGAATCGTCCCCTGGTTCGCCATCATGTCGTCGATCATTTCCTGCGCCGAGGGCATCATGGAACCTAGGGCCGAATCGTGGTCCGCATCATTTACGGCATTATCATCATCATCGTCGTCGTCGTCATCGTCTTCGTCGTCTTCCGGCTCTTCGTCACCCCACTCCTTGAGCTCCTCCATGACATCCTTCAGCGTCGCCCTGAACTCTTCAACCTTTTTGATGAAGCAGCCGCCGATACCTCCGGTGGCAAATTGCACCAGATCGTCGCAAGCCGACCAAATAACACCAGTGGCAGCCATACTGCCCTTGCCAGGTGCACCCGTGGAGCCTGACTTTTGCGCTGTTGACAGAATCTTGCCATCCCTAGGGATCTTCTCAACCAGACCGCGGAGCTCCTTCAATACAGTGTAACATTTCCAAGCCAGATCTTTCCGAACAGTAGCCGTATATCGGTCTGCGTCACAAGCCTGGCCTGCGGTGGCGATGCCGGGAATCGGGCCGCCAACGAGTTCTCGGAGGACTTTGATGACGGCCGAGGGTGTGAAGGGTTCGTTGATGATGAGAACGGAAATCTTGGTTGAGTGCGCCTTGATCAGGGTAGCTGAATCACGAGCGAGAGCAAAGGCATCGACGGACGAGGTATCAGTCTGCTGAGGGGTGTCTTTGCCACTGTTGATGTTCTGGAGAACAGCCTCCAACTGCTGCATCAAGACGACAGCTGTGTCCGACAGAGCATTCAGAGCTGCTGGTGTAGTGGAGGAGTTTGAGGAAGCCATGTTGACGGGTCTGTGTGTCTCGCAAACACCTTGCAGGCCTCGGTGGTGGTCGACGCGGAGGTTTGCTCCGATATTGAAGATGTCCAGGCTACGAAAATTCAATATGACCAAAAATGCTGCAAAGTCATTGTGCCCCGCGTACTGGATGGAGGGGTATCTGGATAAGATACGTACCTTATTCGTCGCTTGGGCAGGTACGTACCGATCCTTCCCGCTCAAAAAGTGTCCAGTGCTCCTTCCTCAAGACTGGCGGCAGTCTCCAATTAGAACCCATAGTGATAAGAGCTGGTGGGGCAGACAGTGTCGATGATAGAGATACTGACACGTGACCGTCTTTGCAGCTGCCCGTCGCCAGCTCCGACACCCCTGTCAGCCCAACCCACCTTAGGCGTTTTGGGTGAGCTGGAAGTTCCACGAAGTAGTCCCGTACCTTCCTCTCCATAGTGTACAATACCTCACGTTTCCAACCCTCCAGTCTGTCACTTTGGATTGGATCTGGATAGCTTCACAACCACAACAAATCCCACAACAACGATCGAAACGCACGGATTGATGATCGATTCGATATCTTGAGAACCATCAAGATGCGTCAAAGCTACGGCATGGTGCTTTTGGGCACCTTTGTGTCTGCTGCTGCGCCCATCGCTGCAGCTAGCTTGCCTAGAGGTGTCGGTCCTGAATGTGAGTATCAGTCGGCAGTCGACCATCCAAGTCTCACCCAAATGGAGCAATTAGGCCATTTCAAGTTCATATGGGAGAAATGGAACAGGGTTTCTTTCTCTACATTCCCCTTCCTTTGTTACCTGACCAATTGGCCTGAAGCTTTGTCTTGAAGGTCCATGATCTGTCACTAACATGATTCCTTGCAGTCGCCAAGTTCTTCGAGCTCAAGCCCTCCTTCAAGTGCATAGGCCACCCCGAAATCAAACTTCGCTTCAGCCAGGTCAATGACAATAGCTGCGACTGTCCTGATGGCTCCGATGAGCCTGGCACCGCTGCCTGCGCGCACCTCGACCCCCTCTCCCCTCAGCAGCCATTCGCCGGCTCCCTGACGGGCACGACCAATACCTCCAATGCCCTCCCGGGCTTCTGGTGTGCCAATGAAGGTCACATTGGCGCCTATGTGCCTTTCATGTTCGTCAACGATGGCCACTGCGACTACGACGTCTGCTGCGACGGAAGCGAGGAGTACAGCAAGGTTGGTGGCCTCAAGTGCGCCAACAAGTGTGCGGAGATCGGAAAGGAGTATCGTCGCGTTGAAACTGCGCGTAAGGACGCCATCGATAAGGCTGCTAAGAGACGCAAGACGATGGCCAAGGAGTCTAGAGAGCTCCGCCGTCGTGTCGAGGCCAAGGTGACTAGCCTGAAGGACGAGGTCGCGGGTCTCGAGACCCGCAAGGAGGAGCTCGAGCAGAAGCTGCACGACATTGAGCGTTCTGAGAAGGGCAAGATTGTCAAGGGCGAGGGATCCGGCGGAAAGCTCGGCACTCTGCTCAACCTGGCCAAGACTCGCGTCACCGAACTCCGCGAGACCCTTGAGGATGTCGTTGCCCACCGCGACGAGCTCCAGAGCAAGGTGAAGGAGCTTGAGGGTATTCTCAGCCGCTTCAAGGAGGAGCACAATCCAAACTTCAACGATGAGGGTGTCAAGCGCGCCGTCAAGGGCTGGGAGGACTACGCTGCCAACCTTGCCAACGACCCACTGCCCGATGGCCTCGAGGCCGACATCAAGGAGGTTCTTGTCGAGGACAATGAGTCTTCAGGCATCAACTGGAAGGAGTTCGAGGAGGATGACGTTTCTGACACTGACATTCGTACGCGAGACCCTTGAACAAGATTGATGGTGAAAAAATATGGCTGACCATGCCTAGTCTACAACTTCGAGGCCTACCTCCCCGAGGGCATCCGCGAGTTCATCCACGGCAAGCTCTTGTCTTTCAGAGTCTGGATGATTGAAAATGGCCTGATTGCTGATAACAACAACGGCGGTGCCGAGTCTCGCCTGGTCAAGGCTGCCCGCGAGGCATTCAACTCGGCCAACAACGATCTCTCTGACAAGAAGCACCAGCTGGAGACCGAGCAGAAGGATCTGGAGAAGGACTACGGCACTGATGACATTTTCCGCATCTTAAGGGACAAGTGCGTCAGCACCGAGATTGGCGAGTACGAGTACGAGCTCTGCTGGATGGACAAGACCAACCAGAAGTCGAAGAAGGGCGGCGGTCACACCAACATGGGCAACTTTGTCCGCATCGACAAGGAGATGGCTGATGACGAGGAGCGCGTCGATGGCAAGAGCCTCGGCAAGGGCCTTCGCATGGTCATGCGGTACGAGAACGGCCAGGGTTGCTGGAATGGCCCTCAGAGACGTACTGATGTCTGGCTGGCCTGCAGTGAGACGGAGGAGCTTTGGAAGGTCACGGAGTCGGAGAAGTGCGTCTACAAGATGGAGGTGGGCACTCCTGCCGCCTGTGACGAGCTCCTTGAGCCTCCTACGCCCAAGGGCAAGGATGAGCTGTAGAGGCAGCAACGGCACGCAGCGTGTGTCCAGGAAGAATTCAGCATTGGGTCTGCTTAGCTTGGCGTCAGGTTCGTCTGCCTTAGACCGAGTAGAAAGGATGCATTAGGAATGGCCAAAACGTTTTTCGGTACTTGCAAATGGTGGTCTCTGATTCTTCGCGTAGGGTGAGCAACATGGAATAGGGGCCAAGGGGTATCATTTTTGTTTGTTCATTTGCGTTACAGCATGGCCTTTTCCCAGTTGGGACAGAATCAAGCTCTTGATGATGCCATCTTCCTCCGCCTGCTGAGCTCTTCTTGTTCAGCCAAGACCTTGGCTGTTAATGATGCGGCCATTGGATTGTTAATGTTGCTCGTCTTGCTCTCCTTCTTTGCAGCCTTTGCATCATCCGTAGCCCTCTTCTTCTCAGGCTTGTCGCCGTTGCCATTTTCCTTGGCATCATCCTCTGCCTTGCGCTTCTTTTTGCCGCCAGCTTTCTTGTCTTTCTTCAAGCCGTGTGTAAGCCCTGCAGCGGTCAAATCGTCCATTCTTTGCACCAGTTTCCTGAGATCGCGCTCCTCGGTTGGCAAGATTGGTACCACGTTCTCGCTCTTGAACTCTTCATTGCACTCTGGACATGCTGACTCTTGGATCTCCTTGATAGCAACCTCGGCAAACACATGCCCGCATGGTACCAGATAGACGGACTTGACTTGTGGGCCCAGCTCCTTGAGAGAGATGGGACAGACCCAGATATCCTTCTTGGTGCCTGGTGGTGTATGCTTGTGGAACTTGAGCTTGACAATATCGCGCAACGACTTGATGCCGGTCGAAGCAAATGTGAGTTCTTGGGATTCGGGATTAGATGGTGGCGACTCGGTGCTGTCGTCGGATGGCATGAGGCCTTGGAGGATGGATTCGTAATTGTATAGGCGACCGCGCCAGTCCGACACAATGTTCTCTTTGTCGAGGGGTTGATTCGACAAAGGATCGTTGCTCCAAGCGTGACCGAGGGACTCGAGGACGTTTGCCTTTAGCTCGCTGACGGTGAGGGCGCGGGCGGATTCCTTGACCAGCTCGCGACGTTTAGGAATGGATCCTCCATCGTTACCCATGGTGAAGAGTGGTTGAGGGAGGAGGGATTATGGAGTTGAGACGTGTGGGCGAGACTGCGAAAGTCAAAATGGCGAATGCTGCAGTTACTTCAATATAGAGCAGAGTGGTCTCACTGCTTGTGTCTCGCCGTTGGTGTCCTAAGGTACTGTAAATGTTGCGCGAGATGTGATGTTGATTCTCGGGTGGTGTCTTGATCCAAGACTTCGAGTCGCGACGGAAGAAACACCTGGATGCGCATTCCTGAACGATAAGATAAGAAGACGGGGAAACGGAACCGGTGAAGTGGACAGGTCCCATAGCACCTTAGGTACCTACTCAGCATTAGGAATGGGAAGCTACAGGGGTAGCAACCGAGGGAAGGTCAGCCGAGAGACTCCCACCCACCAAAGCCACCACCCATCGCAGGCTGCAGCCGCTGAAGCTTCGGGGCAATTGGTTTAGGAATGGGGGTGCCACGGTGGGGCTGAGACCGGCCGAACAGTGCGGGGTATAGCGGGGCAAGGTCGAATCTGGGCAGCAGTGGCAGCTAAGCACTGCTAAGGTACGCAGTAGAGTGAGCCGGCAGGTACCGTGTGGAAACTGTGCATCAAGGTACCTTCCGTTCTTGCGCCGTTGCTCCCCCATGGTTGACCCTCCATTCCCGTGTCGCACTTTCCGTCACTGCAGACTGCAGACTAACTGCCCTGGCCTGGTCAATTCATCTTTTGAACCTCCCGTCGTCACTTCCATCCCCAAAGACCTCCTCCATCACATACCTTGTTTGTGCAACCCAAGCACTCCCACCTTTTTCTCTTTCACCTCCACCACTTCGCATCGCAACGGACAGTGGGATTTGGTGCAGCTGTCACTTTGACAATCCCCTCTTTGTGTACCATTCCATCGCGCGCGCGACTCCTCATTTGACAATCACCCACTGCGAACAAGCACCAAACGACGAGCGCTGAGCACCACGAACCCCAGAAACCCTCGACCCGATCCGATTCCTCCTATACTCAGTCGATGTTTCTCCCATTCTGATACTCGAACGCTCGGGTGCGCCAGCCAGTGAGCCATGGCGACCCAACAGCAGATCGCCCTCGAGCGACTTGACAATCTTGTCAGGGACTTGAGGTCTCGGTATTTTCCCTTTCCCCCATCTCCAACGCCAAGTCAAAATCAAAATCGATTCGCCTTGTGCGCAGCTTCTAACCAGCTCAAAGATCCTCAGACGAAGTCAGGAAGCGTGCAGCGCTGCAGCTTAGAGAGCTGGTGCTAGTCTGTCATCGAGGTAAGCCTTCCATCCCCCTCTCGGCACCATATCATTTTCGCGACAGCGAGCTGACAGCCCACCTTTGCAGACCTTCCCCTCGATCAATTCAACACCATCTACGGTCAGGTCAACAACAAGATCACCCAGCTCATCTCCCACGGAAATGACTCTTCCGAGCGCCTGGGCGGCGTCTACGCCCTCGATGCCCTCGTCGATATTGAAGTTTCCGAGCAATCGACAAAAATGTTTGCTCGCTTCAACCAGAACCTCAAAACCATCCTGCGCGGCAAGGATATCAACCCCATGCAGGCCGCCGCGATCGCTCTGGGAAAAATGTGCCGGCCAGGCGGTTCTATGATAAGCGAGCTGGTCGAGTCCGAAACCCAGATGGCCCTCGAGTGGCTGCAGAGCGAAAGAGTCGAGGAACGCCGATACAGTGCCGCTCTTGTCTTGCGCGAGCTTGCCAGGCAGGCACCTACACTCATGTACAACTATGTCGGCTTGGTCTTGGACCTCATCTGGAACAGCTTGAGAGACAATCGCCACCTCATCCGCGCCACCTCCGCAGAAACCGTCGCCGCATGCTTCCGGATCATTAGAGAGCGAGACCAGGAACTCAAGCAGACGTGGATGGAGAAGGCTTACGCCGAACTTATGCGCGGGCTGCAGCATGGCACCGTCGAGTACATCCACGCCTCTCTTCTTATGTTGAAGGAGCTTCTGGAACAAGGCGGCATGTTCATGCAGGACCACTACCCCGAAGCCTGCGAAATCGTCCTGCGTTACAAGGACCACCGCGACGTCACCATCCGTAAGACCGTCGTCTTACTTATCCCAGACCTCGCGAGCTACTCTCCCGCAGAGTTTGACCGAAGTTACCTCCACAAGTTCATGGTCTACCTCTCTGGTATGCTGAAGAAGGACAAGGAGAGGAACGACGCGTTTCTTGCTATCGGCAACATCGCAAACTCGGTCAAGAGCGCCATCGCCCCGTATCTCGACGGTGTTATGACCCACGTCAGAGAAGGGCTAAGCTTGGCAGCTCGCAAGAGAGGTTCGGTCGACGCAGTCTTTGAGTGCATAAGTCGCCTCGCTGTTGCCGTTGGCCAGACCCTCAGCAAATACATGGAGGCTCTCCTCGACCCAATCTTCGAATGCGACCTGACACCAAAACTGACGCAGGCCCTCGTCGATATGGCTTTCTACATCCCGCCGGCCAAGGATACCATCCAGAACCGATTGCTCGATATGCTCAGCATGGTCCTTTGTGGAGAACCTTTCAAGCCCCTGGGAGCCCCTCACCCAAACACTCTTACAGCTGTGCCCGCTGTTCCCAAGGATTCAAAAGATCCTTTGGCCTACGAGCATCGAAAAGCAGAGGTCAAGCTTGCACTCAACACCCTTGGCAGCTTTGACTTCACGGGACACGTTCTCAATGAGTTTGTCCGTGACGTCGCTGTGAAGTACGTTGAGGATGAAGATCCAGAAACAAGAGAGGCTGCTGCTCTTACTTGCTGCCAGCTTTACGTGCGCGACCCCATTGTCAACCAGACTAGTTATCATGCACTGCAGGTTGTTGGCGATGTGATAGAGCGATTGCTTACTGTGGGCGTATCGGACCCTGAGCCGAATATTAGACGGACAGTCCTTGCTGCCCTCGACGAGCGTTTCGATAGGCATTTGGCCAAGGCAGAGAACATCCGCACCTTGTTCTTTGCCCTCAACGATGAAGTCTTTGCCATCAGAGAGGTTGCAATCTCGATTATTGGTCGTCTTGCCCGATACAATCCGGCATACGTCATCCCCTCTTTGCGCAAGACCCTTATCCAGCTTCTCACCGAGCTTGAGTTCTCTGATGTTGCGAGAAACAAGGAGGAGAGTGCCAAGCTACTCAGCTTGTTGGTTCAAAACGCCCAAGGACTGGTCAAGCCATATGTCGACCCAATGATGTCCGTCCTCTTGCCCAAGGCCAACGACCCCAGCGCTGCTGTGGCTGCGACAATCCTGAGGGCCATTGGCGAGCTTGCCACTGTCGGAGGCGAGGAAGTTTTGCCATACAAGGACAAGCTGATGCCCCTCATCATTGAAGCTCTACAAGATCAAAGCTCAAACAACAAGCGCGAGGCTGCCCTGCATGCTCTCGGCCAGCTGGCCAGCAACTCCGGATATGTGATTGAGCCTTATCTCGAATACCCGCAGCTCCTGGAGCTACTCCAAGGCATCATTCGAACAGAAGGCCAACGCGGACCTCTTCGACAGGAAACCATCAAGCTGATGGGTATTCTGGGAGCTTTGGACCCCTACAAGTACCAACAAGTGGAGCAGCGTCGGCCGGATGCTCAGAGACGTGTTGAGACCACGCAAATGACGGACATTTCTCTCATGATGACTGGTCTCACTCCATCCAGCAAGGAGTACTTTCCGACAGTTGTCATCAATGCTCTCCTGCAGATCCTCAAGGACAACTCCCTCTCGAGTCATCATGCATCTGTGATCGAGGCAATCATGAACATCTTCCGCACCCTTGGCTTGGAGTGTGTGTCCTTCCTTGATCGGATCATCCCCGCCTTCCTGGGTGTAATTCGTGCCGCAGACAAAACTCGCCTGGATTCGTACTTCAGCCAGCTGGCTACTCTGGTGTCAATCGTCCGACAGCACATTCGCAACTTCTTGCCTGAAATTGTCGAGATCTGTCAGGAATTCTGGAACACCACGACCAACCTACAATCGACCATCATGAGCCTGGTGGAGGCCATCTCTCGTTCCTTGGAGGGCGAGTTCAAGATTTACCTGGCAGGCTTGCTGCCTCTCATGCTTGGCGTGCTGGAGAAGGACACCACCACGCGGCGCACGCCTTCTGAAAAGGTTCTCCACGCCTTTCTTGTCTTCGGATCTAGTGCCGAGGAGTATATGCACTTGATCATTCCTGTTATTGTCAGAACGTTCGAAAAGCAAGGGCAGCCCCCTCCGTTGAGAAAGCAGGCGATTGAGACGATTGGCAAGATTACGTATCAGGTCAACTTGAACGACTACGCCGCAAAGATTATCCATCCCCTCACTCGAATTCTCGGCAGTGGGGATATTGCCCTGCGGATCGCAGCTCTAGACACGCTATGCGCCTTGATCCAGCAACTCGGCAAAGACTATCTTCACTTCATGGGCACGGTCAACAAAGTTCTCGCCCTGCACCAGATCCGGCACCAGAACTATGACTTGCTTGTCAACAAGCTCCAAAAGGGCGAGGTACTCCCGCAGGATCTCGGCGGCGGTGACCGCTTTGTCGACCGGGTCGATGATCAGGCAGCCTTTGCGGATCTGGGTGCGAAGAAGTTAGAGATGAATGCCATTCATCTCAAGCAGGCGTGGGATACGAAGGGCAAGTCAACCAAGGAGGATTGGCAGGAATGGCTTCGTAGATTCACCACGACCTTGCTCACCGAATCACCCAACCACGCGCTCCGTGCGTGTGCCGCCCTCGCTAGCTCATACCTTCCGCTGGCCCGCGAGCTATTCAACTCCGCCTTCGTGTCTTGCTGGAGCGAGCTTTACGAACAATTCCAAGACGAGCTGATTCAAAATATCGAGAGCGCCATCAAGTCGGAGAACGTACCCCCTGATTTGCTCGGCCTCCTCCTCAACCTCGCCGAGTTTATGGAACACGACGACAAGGCCCTGCCCATCGACATCAGAGTTCTCGGTCGAGAGGCTGCTCGTTGCCACGCTTACGCCAAGGCGCTTCACTACAAGGAGTTGGAGTTCTTGCAGGACCAGAGCAGCGGTGCGGTTGAAGCTCTTATTGTGATCAACAACCAACTCCAACAGTCTGACGCAGCCATCGGTATCCTCCGTAAAGCACAACTTTACAAAGAGGGGATTCAACTTAGAGAGACGTGGTTCGAAAAGCTGGAGAGATGGGAGGAAGCTCTTGCTTTCTACTCGAAGCGCGAGTCGGAAGTTCCGGAAGATAAGCCCGTTCCTGTCGAGATTATCATGGGTAAAATGCGGTGCTTACACGCTCTCGGCGAGTGGGAAGCTCTTGCTGGTATTGCAGGCACAACCTGGGCCAACTCGTCGCCCGACGTACAGCGCCTCATTGCGCCGCTCGCAACAGCCGCCGCATGGGGCCTCAGCAAGTGGGATTCTATGGACAACTACTTGCAATCCATGAAGCGGTACTCTACTGATCGTTCCTTCTTTGGCGCTATTCTCGCCCTGCACCGCAATCAGTTTAGGGAAGCTGTCAATTGCGTGCAGCAAGCTCGAGAGGGACTTGATACCGAGCTCAGTGCGTTGGTTAGTGAGTCGTACAATCGCGCGTATCAGGTCGTCGTCAGAGTCCAAATGCTGGCCGAGCTAGAAGAGCTCATCGTCTACAAGCAGACAGACGACAAAAAGAAGGCGACAATGCGGCGCACCTGGGAGACGAGACTCAAGGGATGCCAGCGCAACGTGGAGGTTTGGCAGAGAATGCTGCGCCTTCGCAACCTGGTCATTACGCCCACGGAGAACATGCACATGTGGATCAAGTTTGCCAACCTTTGCCGCAAGTCTGGTCGCATGGGCCTGGCCGAAAAGTCTCTGAAGTCAATCATTGGTGTCGAGGCTCCGCTGGAGACCCTGATCCCTTACTGGAACGAGAGACAGCAGCAGAACGCCGCCATGCCGCGAAACATCCCATCGCAGGTCATCTATGCTATGCTCAAGTACGAGTGGGAAGTCGGTCAGCAGCCCGCGTTCCGTACCTCTGGCATTGCTGAGCGCACTTTGTACTGCCTGCGCAAGTTTACAAACGACTCGGCGCACCGCTACGAGGCGACTAAGGCGCATCTCACGGCACAGGCTCCCAATGGAATGGACTTGTCGAGTGACTACGGATTCCCGCACCAGATCGACCCCAGTCTGATGAATCCTCAGACTCAAAAGGCACTCTACGACCAGACCGTTCTGTTGGCCAAGTGCTACCTGCGCCAAGGTGAATGGCTCATCGACCTGAACAAGGAGAACTGGCAGTACGAGCACGTCCAGGATATCTTGACCTCGTACTCGCAGGCTACCAAGTACAACCCGCGCTGGTACAAGGCTTGGCACGCTTGGGCTCTGGCCAACTTTGAGATTGTCCAGGCCTTGTCTACTCGTGGCGAGAGAACTGATCACATGGTTGTTGAGCACGTGGTTCCGGCTGTCAGAGGCTTCTTCAAGTCAATCGCGCTGTCTGCGGGAAGCTCTCTGCAGGACACACTCCGCCTTCTGACACTGTGGTTCACGCATGGTGCCAGTGCCGATGTTAATGCCGCCGTCACTGAAGGTTTCACCAATGTCAGCGTCGACACCTGGCTGGAAGTCATTCCCCAGCTCATCGCTCGAATCAACCAGCCGACGCGCCGCGTTCAGCAGTCGATTCATAGCCTCCTCGCAGATGTTGGTAGGGCTCATCCGCAGGCGTTGGTCTACCCGCTGACGGTAGCGATGAAATCTTCGCAAAACACCCGCCGTTCGAGGTCTGCTGCTCAGATTATGGATAGTATGCGTCAACACAGCGCCAACCTCGTTTCCCAAGCCGACATTGTCAGCCACGAGCTTATCAGGGTCGCGGTTCTTTGGCATGAACAATGGCACGAGGGTCTCGAGGAGGCATCGCGACTGTACTTTGGTGATCATAACATCGAAGGCATGTTTGCCACTCTCGAGCCTCTTCATGATCAACTCGAGCGCGGTCCAGAGACTCTTCGCGAGATCTCCTTTACGCAAGCCTTTGGCAGAGATCTCACCGAGGCTCGCGAGTGGTGCCGTCAGTACGAGGCCAGCAGAGACGTCAATGATCTCAATCAGGCTTGGGATCTCTACTATCAAGTATTCCGGCGCATCTCACGACAGTTGCCCCAGCTCACAACGCTTGAGCTACCTTACTGCTCGCCCAAGCTACTGGCCGCCAAGGATCTTGATCTCGCTGTGCCTGGAACTTACCGCAGTGGTCAACCCATTGTCCGCATCATGGAGTTTGAGGGTACCTTTACTGTTATTAATAGTAAGCAGAGGCCTCGCAAGCTCAACATTAGCGGCAGCGATGGTGTTTCATACGCCTTTTTGCTCAAGGGCCACGAGGATATTCGCCAAGACGAACGAGTTATGCAGTTGTTCGGTTTGTGCAATACCTTGTTGGCGAACGATTCTGAATGTTACAAGCGTCACTTGAACATCCAACGATACCCGGCTATCCCGTTGTCACAAAACTCGGGTCTGCTGGGCTGGGTGCCCAACAGTGACACTCTTCACGTGCTAATAAGGGAATACCGTGAAAGCAGGAAGATTCTCCTTAATATCGAGCATCGCATCATGCTCCAGATGGCTCCCGACTACGACAACCTCACTCTCATGCAGAAGGTTGAAGTGTTCGGCTATGCACTGGACAATACTACTGGCCAGGATCTCTATCGGGTATTGTGGCTTAAGAGTAAGAGTTCAGAAGCATGGCTGGAGCGCCGCACCAATTACACACGCTCTTTGGGCGTCATGTCGATGGTTGGATACATTCTCGGTCTTGGTGACCGTCATCCGTCCAACCTCATGCTCGACCGCGTAACAGGCAAGATTATCCACATCGACTTTGGCGACTGCTTCGAAGTGGCTATGAAACGCGAGAAGTACCCAGAGCGTGTGCCGTTCCGACTGACCCGCATGCTCACCTACGCCATGGAAGTCAGCAACATCGAGGGAAGCTTCCGTATCACCTGCGAGCATGTCATGAGAGTCTTGCGAGACAACAAGGACAGCGTGATGGCTGTCTTGGAAGCGGTATGTTTCTTCTCCCAGTCCATGTCTTGAATCCTCCAAGCTAATCGCCTCGCAGTTCATTCACGATCCTCTCCTGACCTGGCGCCTTACTAATGCTGCCAGTCCGGCGGGACCTAACTTCCGATCTGAACGCGAGACTTCGCTTGCTGGCCCGCAAGCTGCCAGAGCACGCCGTCCCTCTGTTCTCGACGCAGACGTGGCGCCGTCGGAGCTGCTTGCCACAGGAGATCCCGGTATGCCCGGGGGCCCTGTCGCGCGCTCCCGGTCAAGAACAAACTCATCAATGGCACACGAGGGCAGTGTTGTTAATGGCAACAACGGACCGGACCCCACCGAAATCCAGAATGCTCGGGCCGTCGAGGTGCTCGATCGCGTCTCTCAGAAGTTGACTGGCAAGGACTTCAAGCCGAACGAGGAGCTTGATGTAATAAACCAGGTCAATAAGCTCATCACGGAGGCGACAAAGTTGGAGAATCTCTGCCAGCACTACATAGGATGGTGCAGCTTCTGGTAATCCCGATGTTGTTTCAGGTTTGGGTGAGGGATTGAGAGCACCCATGGTTCTCAAAGGGCTTTCATGTGGATACGAACTCGGTGGGTTCGTGGGAAGGGTTACGCTTATGTGAGCGCTCGCGGCGGTGTTTGCGGTATTTCTCTTCAGTGTGTTTTTAACTCTTCTGGCATGTTGCCAGGCGTTTTCGTTTTCGTTGGTTTTGTTAGTGTATACCAGGTCAAGGGTCAAGGGCTTTAGCAGTACATTCTGGACTTTGCAGACGGCCTCTTTTGTTTCTCGAGGTATCATGGCATGGCGTCGTGGTAGACAGAAAATCAATCAATGGGTAATTTCAAAGGGAAGAGTTGCATCTAAGTGGTGTCTAAGGTATGGATGTCCAGGTAAAACCAATCAAACGCTGGTCACGGCAATGCATTCTCGTCTTTGAGATGACGCTCTTAACTCATTGGTGACCTCTTGGCCTACGCCTTTTTCAGGGTGACGCCGAACGCTCGCGGCGAAATGCTCTCGGCCGACCCATCCTCGGCAATGGTGATGGTGAAGTCGTCCAAAGCGAGGTAGTTGTAGGTCTTGCGATCGATCAAGCCCCATGTCTGACAGTCGCCGTCGGGGTATACAAGTTTGTCACCAACGTCCGGCTCGTCGTGGTTCTTGTACACGGCACGCCATGACCACTGGTCGCCCTCTCTGATGTTGGTGGGGTAGACCCTGCCGCTGACGTTGAGAGCCTGAATCTTGGAGCCGACGCCGTAGCTGGGGATGTGAGAGAGCACGTCGAAGCCGCGTACGGTGTAGTTTGTCAGAGACAAGCCTGGGCCGTCGTCGATGGATAGTATCAGCGTCGAGTTTGATTTCTCGTCGATGTACTCTCCCGCAAAGACTGCGGCCGCATGCTCCTTGTTCGCTTTCTCTAGGGCCGGGATGAGGGCTTGGATGACGGGGGAGATGACTTGAGAGGGGAACTGGAAGGTGCCTGCGGCTTCGGCACCGGCGGTGAGGATGGAGATGACGAGGTCGTAGTCGGGGATGAGGAGGAGGACATTGGTGTATAGGCCGAGGTCGCCGGACTTGGTGTAGATGCTGACGGGGACGCCTGAGTCGAGAAGAGTGGAAGTGGTCCAGATCTCCCAGGGTGCGCCGATGGAATAGCCGCGGGAGGAGGTGAAGGCGCGTGGCTTCAACCAGGAAGCTGTGTCGATGCCGACCTTGTCGGAGAGAATCGCGGTTCCGAAGGTAAGCATGTCGCGGGTGTTTGTGTAGATGCCGCCGGCAGCAGCATATGCGCCGAGGTCGCCGCCCCAGGTGGGTTCCTGGAAGGGAATGAAGCCTGAGCCCTTTGCCGGTGTGGCGATGGAAGTCTTTGTCAGGCCGAGAGGCTTGAGGATGGTGTCGGTGAGGATGGTTTCATAGGTTTGGTTGGACGCCGCTTCGACTGCGATGGCGAGGAGGGCGATGCCGATGTTGGAGTAGACGGGGGTGGTGTGTGGGCGGAAGACGAGGGGTTTCTCATTGAGGCCGTGGAGAAGGTCTGTATGCTGTCAGAGGTCTGCCATGGGATTGTACAGATGGGAAATATGGCTTACCTTTTCTTGAGCAGGGCTTGGTGCCGAGGAGACCGGAGCAAGTCGGCTTGGTGTCGTTGGACACAGGGGGAAGACCCATTGATGCCCAGGCGCCGGGGAAGACGGCGAGGTCAGTGGCGACTTGACACTTTTAGTATTGAAAAGTTGAGGAAGATTGACGAGGAGTAAACCTACTGTCGCCGCCCAGTCCGGAGATATGAGAAGCCAAGTCTTCAATAGTGATGTTGTCCCACGGGATGAAGTTGAGCTGGCCTTCATTCTTCACGGCATCGGTCTTGAGTTGCGGCAGGTACTTGGTTACGGGATCGGTCCCCTTGATTTGCGAGTTTTTCAGAGCGGTGAGGGTTGTGAAGACCTTGGTAATGCTTCCTCCACGGTATACGGTGTCGATATCGACCTTTGCAACACTGCGGTTATCTGCGACGGGAGGTGTGTAGTGCCAATCGAAGAGGGGCGCATCTTCGTGTATGGACTTGACGCCAATGGAGATTGCAGTGAAGTTCAGAACGGAGGTGAAGTTGACGAGGCCTTCTTGGATTTGGAGGATGGTTTCCTGTACTATTGTCGAGTTGCTTGGTGTTTTGGAGGAGGGTAACGTCGGCCCTAATGGCGGGCAGGGATTGGCTTGGGAGGCAGTGATTAAAGAGATTGCCGCGAGGGCAAGGAGTGAAGTTTTGAGCACCATCTCGAGAGATGCTCAATCACGGATGGTGAGTGGGAAACGATACACTAGTAAGATTCGTGAACTTGAGTTGTCTCGTTTAGAGAAAGCCCTTCTCGGAGTCGTCGCCCATCCAGACTCAATTATATCGTTTATACAAGACTAAGATTCCTAATACGTTTGTACGAATGTTTCGCCCTGCGACGCCCTGCGAGTCTCTAGGCAGAAGCTATTCCTGGGTCTTAGACTATGATGAAGACTAAGCCACGACGATGCGCGACATAAAGCTACAGCAAGCAACGTTGAGCCCTCAAAAGCTCGGGACAGAGCCTTTCAAAGTCCGGCATCGCCAATCACGGCTCGTCTGACAGACGATCAACAGCCATAGCGTCCGGTTGGATGAGCAGGATAGACGCTATACTAGTGGGGAGGAGGTGGCAGCTTATATGGCATGGTTTTGGTCAAATTAAGGTTAATTCTAGGGACATTGGCCTTTGTTGCCTGTGCTCAGCCACCAACCTATGGCCTTCCAATCGATGACCCCTGTGACAAGTGTACCTATGTGGGAGAGAGGAAGAGCTGGGATGACGGGGGAATTGGGACGCGGCAACAAGGCCGTAGGCCCGTAGGGCGACGCAAAGACCGGGAACGGATTGAAAAGAGACCCGTTCATCTGGGTCTAGCGTACCGTGTGGGCTGAAGAATGGGTGCGGCGTCAAGGCAGCAAGGAACAGAGCCACTGAGCCAGTGAGACGGTAGGTTGGTCGGTATTTGCCGGGGACTATATGATGCAATGACAGAGGTTGAGGCTCTTTTTGTACGGTACATCATCTAGAATCACGGATACGGATACCTTGGTTGGCGTTGATAGCAGAGGATGGGTACACGTGTAAAAGAAGAAACAGGGCCGTAGGCAACGGGATCAACGGGCGCCCCCGTATCCGCACCGCTGAACCGCTGAACCGAGTGGGATCCTGCGGGGGCCGGCTCGGGGCCCCACTACAGCTCAGCGATTGGTCCGCTCGGGACGGTAAGAAGAAGGTGCGCCCTGTGTGGCCTGCTGAGCTGCTCCTTCCCCTGCACGAATACGGCGCATTACAACCTGGAAGGTGCAGTCTGCGGTCTGGTTTTCTGGGCTGAGCCGCTTCCTTCCACTTGTTCCACAACCCGAGTCGCCCAAATGCAGTGCAATCAGACAACCACACACAACTTCACCTCTTCTGGCGCATCTCACCACGATGGGACATGGGTCTGCAGCTGGGGCAGTGACAGGGCTGACATCTGAAAGGCCACTAGCCAAACTATCCTTGGATTACCTCCTACGGATACAGACTACGTTACCTTTCCCAGTGCCCGACCTACCTTGACCACCTCACCTTGTCGACCCTCGATTTGTATCCGCTATTATCCCCATGTCGCGACCGTCACCATAACTCCAGGCAGAGACATTCTCTGAGCTCTCGTTCGACAACTCCTGGGAATCCAACGGAATTGTCTCTACAAATTGAGAAGCTTGGCTCAACAGAGCACCGTCTCCGCTCCGTATCTATCTCACCTGCTACCTTGTTACACCTCGGCTTGGGCGGGAATCTCGCTTCCATCGCCTCAAATCGCCAGGGAGTGGATTTTTCACGGTTAAGGGTTTCGCTCCTCACTGATTGCTGTAGACCTAGCTTGTTGCAAGGGGGTCACCGTCATCAATTGATTCCAAAGACTGCTCCGTGCAGAACGATATACAAAGGTCGCAGGTTTCACTACAATACACTAAATGGCACCTTGGCCGTGATTGCTAGACTCGGACTTGACACCTCGGATCCATAGAGACAGAACACCACAGACCAACAACAGAACAACGACACCAAAGTCCCAACGCCGCTCCATCAGGAACCAGCCGTGCCAGCCCAGAGTCCAGGAACGTACAGTACTGTCCACTCTACCTCTGTCCCTGCGGACCTACGGGAGCTCGGCATCATGAGCACGCCAGACGACCCGCAAATCAAAGACCCAGCAACCACGCCGCCGGCGTCATTGCAGGTCCCCTCAGGCCGGAAGGGCACCAAGAAAGTTCGGACTGGATGTGTGACCTGCAAGTTGAGTCCGAGCCTCCCTATCAATCCCATCACTACATCTGCCATCCCATCTCCAGCCTATGTTCATCTTACACTCATCTAACTTCTCTCCACCTTTCTTGCTAACCCCTCGTCCAAACACCTAGGATTCGAAAAGTCAAATGCGACGAGACGAAACCCGCATGCCTTCGCTGCACCAAGACAGGCCGGAAATGTGACGGCTATCTACCCTCGTCGAAGCCGGGGAGCAGCAATGATGGCAGTCCCGGTTCCGACGATAGCATTTCTCGCTTGAGCCCAGCAGTCTCAGCCTTTGCCGACTGGGCCGGCGGCTCTAGAGAGCAGCGTGCGTTTGACTTCTATCGCAACTTTTCCGCCCCATCCATATTTAGCGACGGAGTCGCCTCGACTCTGTGGAAGAAATTGGTACCGCACTTTTGTCACGCCGAGCCCGCCATTCGCCATGCCGTCCTCGCTATCAGCAGCCTCCATGAATCACTCGCACTACCCTCAACTTCGGATCCAATTACTGGAGAAGCAAATAGCCCTCGTATGCTTACCAACACTTTTGCAGCGGAGCAATATGGCAAGGCCTTGAAGTGCCTTCAGGAGTGGAAACCGACAGCATCATCGCCGGCCACCGTCCCGCTCTTGGCATGCTTGCTGTTCATATGCATCGAATTTATGCTTGGCGACGAGGGCGCATCCCAAGTACATATCAACCAAGGCCGTACCATTCTGTCGCAACTTGAGCCCTCTGCCGATGTGGGTGTGATTAAGAAGCATTTCGTGCCCATCTATAGTCGACTTGGCCTCGCATCCTTCCTCTTTGGGAGCTTCCCCGCCGCCATACCCGCCACCCTTAAATCGAGTACAGCAACGAGTCTATACTTTGCATCTGTCGACGAGGCCGAAGTGTCATTATACGAACTCATCGATGACGGCTTGAGGTTCACGGCGCAGGCTAAGAGAGCCGTGTATTCCTGCCAGCCAGACGATCCGACCTTGCTGGACCTGGCCCATGAACAAGACGACTTTCTCGCACGGTTGTCACGATGGCACATTGCATTTGTCGTGGTCTCAGCCACCGGTATTGACGACAACCTGAGCAAACGAAAGTTGTGCATGGTTTATTACCACGCAGCCAAGATTGCGATCAGTACGGCCATGGACCCCAAGGAGATTGCTTTCGATACGCACACCACAGCCTTTGCGTCCATTGTCAGCAGTTCGGCAGAATTTGTACAAGCCACACGCAAGACAGTTCGTGACCCGTCGGAAGCCGCCAAGTCGATGCCCAAGTTTGTTTTCGACACCGAGGTAATCCCGCCGCTTTACTACGTGAGCATCAAATGTCGACACCCGATGCTGCGGCGAGCGGCCGTGAATCTCCTCAAGCAAGACGCTGTGACGAATCGGAGGGAGAACCTATGGGATGCCCAGATGCTGGCTGAGATCGGCAAGCGCTGCATAAATATCGAAGAAGAGGCGGCGCGTTACCGCGAGGAGGCGTTTGACATCACAGCTGGTTGGGATACGGCGTCTTGGGAGGGTTCCGATGGCGTGCCGGCCGGCCTCTTCCCGGCGGAGATGGAATCCGGGATGGAGTGTGACTACCCCGTTCCTCGATTCCAATACCCGCAGATCCCCAAAGCAACAAACTCGCAACAAAATGAGGAGTATGAGAGAACGCGGATTCTTGTCAATGATCTGATGCTGGATAGTCACCTGACGCCCGGGTCTGTGTCTACGGGATCGACGCCATCATCCGGGAGCATTGGCAATTTTGGCGCCTACCAGCTCGAGCCGCCCTTTGGCCTTCCGGAGCATGCGAGGATCAAGAACGCTCTGATTGACAATGAGCAAAGGCGAGGTAGCTGGGTGACCATATTTATGGATCCTGAAGAGGCTGGGGCGGCGAACTGGAAGGTTACCAAAGAGTTCATATCAAGGTGAAGCTTAACCTTACTTGCTTTGATGAGCGACTTCAATAGCCCGGTGAATAGTTGTTGAATCTGTCTTTTTTGAATTGAGCAGCATGTCGAGGATAGCGTGCAAATGATCGAGAGCTGGGTAAACACGCCGTTGAGTAGATCAATGGCAATAAAGATAATGATTGACTGCGTATTGAAAGGGTGAGCAACACAATTGCCGAGTGTCGACAGAACTTGAACCTTGGCTCCATGCCTCTGTTCGCTTTTAGCTGTGCCTGGACATGGTGCAGTATTTGTAACTTCTTCCATAAGTATGAGGGTCGGCGCCGTCTTGATATGCCCCGATACACGATTGATACTTCGTTGGTGGCCATTGATCTATTCGCTGAGCCGGTTATCCAAGCCGCCTACAGATCCTTTAATGCAACTTCTTGAAGTAAACCAATGTCAAATCGGCCTCTTCCTCTTGACAGACGAGATCCCGATGCCTAAATATGAATTTGCGCTGGTGCCGTACGCAACCATGACAGAGAATCTAAAGCTCCAGTCAACCGTGGACCATTGTGGAGGTCTTCCCCCCAAAACGCTTCGCCGCCCCTTGTCCCATGAGATCTGAACAGTTTCCATACATCCAGAAGCTTGCCGATCTGGTCTAGAGTTACACATACCACTCGCCGTTCATGTCGTAACAGCTGAGAGCGCCGTCCCGACTGACCCAGATCCCTTGAGCTGCAACCCCAGTCAGCAAGGCAATGATTGAAATAATCATGCAATTGAATACCCACAGAGATTGATGGACGGCGACTTGTATCCCTCCAGCCAAAATATACGTGGCTTGCACTCCTCGCACCTCAGGCCGACATATGAATCTGCAGACTTCTGGAAGACGCCGCATTCATTGCACCTGAAACCGCCTCTATGAAAAGTACTGTTGTCAGCCAAAGTTCATCAACTACAACATGACTATCTACAACTTTCCTTTGGAAAGCATTCTGACCTTAAAGAGAATCATACCTCGGTGTCCACTCCAGGTTGCCGTCCCAGTTGGCGATGCACTTCTTGAGATCGAGCTTGGTGTAAACGTAGTTGCCTTTCTTGTTTTTACATTGAGCAACGAGGTAGAGCGGGTCTTTTTCTTCCTTCTCTAGGAAACTGAAGTTGGTGCATATGTTTTCCATGCAATCAGACTCAAGGGGGCATTTTCGGTCCAAGGTGGCAGCACGAGTTGCTAGAGCGGTAAGGTGGGTTGCGAAAAGGTGGATGGAAAGGAGGACGGCGAGGATGGATGACTTCATGATGGCAATTTTTGCGACGAGTTTACTCGACTCAGGTACTAATGAATTGGAGTTGAAAGACTGAAGGTGGTGGAAAGATTCTTTGGGAGAAGACGTTCTCGAACCCTTTATGAATCTCGTGGCGATGCATGTCGAGCACACTGAATTGAAGCCAAGAGGCTTCATGACCACGTCGTTGCACCAAAGCACGAGGGATATTGCGAGTACAACCCTGGGCTCGGATCAGTTTGTTGATATTGATGTTTGGTTACAAACTGTGTTCTTGCAGTACTACTTCTCTGAAAGGAGGTCTGTTCTCTAGGGGAAGCTTTACCCGCTTTGAAATACCCCTACATGCGCCCAAAGGGGAACCGATATCCCTATGGAGGTGGGAACTTGTCCCACGCGTAACCATATCTTATTATTGCAGACTCGATTTCGTGGTCTCCGCACTAGCTGTACCATTATCTCATGTAAGACAGAATGTTTTCAGCTTGACGTCGAATGATTTGCACTTCGTATTACTCTCACTTTCTATCTCTTTGCGACATGTAGTGGCATGTTTGACACCACAAACATGTGATTTCCCTCGCAAACAGCAGGTACCAAATCATATGCGTTGGATTTGATTGCAAGATAATGTATCTGCCCCTTAAGCTAATATATGGACACTCAAACTCGATTTGCGGTTCCGAAAGGGAATGTTGAGAATGAGTGCCATGACGAAAGTGCCCAACATCAAAAGAAACGTAACCATTGCATGCAGTCAACAATACTTCATCATCTCAGCCGAGTTTCCGCTCGTTTTTCTATCAATTTCCAAAGCATCAAGGGTATGCCCTCTTGGTTCGTACCTTGGTCTATTGGTCCCATGAAATGACGGCGACGTGCGGGCCTGAGTCACTCGGTCACCGGCATGGTGAAATGTGGCCCTTAATATCTCTTCCAGCGATATAGCTTCCAACGCCGGTCGTATTATCATGACCAAGTATGATCGTCAAGTGCTTCATCAACAGATACAGCTGCAGTAGCTGCGCCACGTTTCCCCGCGGGTTGCGTGAAGACCTCCATGGGATGTGGGGTATCCCAATCGGGCAACTTAATGCGGCACATGGATCGCAGTCCAAAGTCTGACCAGCCAAGAGATTGTGCCTATAACATTACTCGATCGGGCCAAATGAGCGAGTATATGGTCACATTGCCCCTTGACTTCATATGATCGCGAAGGCATTCGCGCACCCAACTGCGAGATAGCTTCGTATAATAGTGGGTTCATTACGAGAATTGTCCAAGGCGCACTGCCGATTGCTGCAACACCGATGGAACATCGTCATTAATTATCTGACTGAACGTTGGAACTCATGCAAGACCTAGCCTAAGAGTTCGAAATATAAATTGAACGAGTCTTGACCGGAAGAGTGTCTATGTTCTCGATTCCTTTCCTGAGCAGTTTCACTTTTCGAATACAGCGCGCTCAAAGACTGGCACATCATTCTTCAACTTTGTAGTGCCTCCCTCAAGCTTTATGTTCGAAATGAGACTCATCATACCCATAATTCTTTTCTTGGCTTCAAAGGTTCTTGGGCAAGACCCTGGCTTGCCGGTTGCCAATCCCACCATATCCTACTGGCAACTTCCCCCTTTGGAGGGAGTTGCGGATCATCAGTCCGAACACCTACCGACGGATGTGGATGTTGTTGTTATAGGCTCGGGCATGTCGGGAACTAGCATCGCTTGGCATCTACTCAAGGAGAATAACAGCTCAACACCGCTGAGGGTAGCCATCATCGAAGCTCGGCAAGCTTGCTCTGGTGCTACAGGAAGAAATGGAGGTCACATCAGACCGTCTTCCTATGCCGAGTATGCTGGCGCCAAGACGGCAGTATCACAGTCAGAAGCCGCCAAGATCACCAGGCTGCGCTCCGCCCATGTGGACGCGCTGATATCAGCAGCCAACTCTCTTCCGAAAGAGGGTAGACTCGCTGCAGAAGCTCGTGTTGTGGACAGCATCGACGCCTTCTTCGATCAAGAGAGATGGGAGACAGCTGTCGAACAGGTCAAGACCCTCAAGGATGAAGTTCCAGATGTTGGAGCTGAATGGTCCATCTTTGAAGGTGAAGAAGCTCGCAATGTAAGTCATCATAGTCCACCAAGTTTGGTATAGAGGCTCACAGAATGGTTAGATTTCGCTTCTCACTGAGACCGTTGGGATTCTTACCGGGACCACCAAGATGGCTGGTGCAATTTGGCCATACCGCTTCATCACGAATGCGCTGAAGTCACTTCTGAGCACCTACCCTAACTTCACTTTGGACACCAACACAGTTGCCTTGAACATTTCTGCCATCACCGAGTCGGCCAGTCCCTCAGACTATGAGGTTTACACTTCCAGAGGAAGCATCAGAACCAAACACGTCGTTTATGCGACCAACGCTTGGACACCACACTTCGTTCCCGGCTTACAAGGCGCCATTCGCGGAGGTCGCTTGCATATGAGTGCCCAGCTTGGAGGCAACGGCTTGCCCAAAGCCGGAGAGTGGCCATCGTATACCGGCAATGGAAGTTTGGCTGGAGGACGTGCCTGGTCACTGTATCGAAATGGCTTGGATTACATTGTCCAGATGCCTCGGAATGGAGAGTTCATGTTCGGCGCAGATGTTGACGGAGATGACGCCAATGTCGACACCTACGACGACAGCCGGGCTCCCCTTCACCTTTCTGCCTCATATCTCAACGGAGCTTTACCAAATCACTTCGGTTACGACACTTGGGGTTCTGAGAGAACTGATTTTCCACAATCTTTGGATCCCAGTGTCTGGAATGGTCGTACGAAGCGCGTCTGGGTTGGCATCGAAGGCAGCTCAGTGGACTCCAGACCATTTGTAGGCCGTATCCCTCAGTCCGCTACAGGCCGATCTGTAAAAGCTACTTCGACTGGGAGTGAGTGGGTGTCTGCGTCTTTTGACGGCGAGGGGATGTGCTTTGCTTGGCTCTGCGGCCGTGCACTCAGTCGAATGATAGCGAAGACCGGCTCTGGAGCGAATGCCAGCAACGGCAGTCCAACCATCCCAGAATGGTTTCCAGAGTCTTTCTTGGTTACCGAAGAGCGTTTGGAAAAGAAGAATGTTACCAAGAGACAAGTACGTCAGTGGACGCACCCACGCATGGCCAAGGTTTTGCACTGGGAGTAGAGTAGCCTTGACTTGGAATGGGGGTGCTGTGATTTATCAAACACAGTCTTGGATGTCTCTCTACACACCGAGCACTGTTTTGAAGCTCAAGGATTTGTTTTATATATGTTTGGCGACGTTTGAGCGCCTCCTCAGACAGAAAGCTCTCTTCAGTTAAGGTAGCTTGTTGACATAAGGTACTTGGCGTAATGTAGCACCCATCTATTGTAGGATTTTGATATTACCAAAATGTGAGTTATTCGGTACGACATCATGAGGAGAGGACCCATTGAATAAACTCTGGCAACTCATGGATCTAACTGCATGGAATTGTCGAGCTAAATATCTCTTCGGCGTTAGAGTAAACAGAAACAACTTAATTGCGAAGCAAAGTACTTAGCCTTATTCAAACCAGCTTGACATCCATTAATGAGAGAAAGAAACCATGTTATATCATCTCATTTGGCAGTCTAGCATTCATTATAACCACCTGGGAGCTATCATTTGCATATAGACTTTGGCTCCATGTTTTCCATCGCATTAAATTTCTCGTTGCTGGCCAGGGTCTTATCACGACATCGGGTTTTCCGACAAGGGAGACATACGTTCTGCATTTTCCCCCACGATTCGTAGAACATGATACGTAATAAGGGACAGCGCTTGCTTGTCTAGGACCAATTCTCTCAAGACCACACTCAAATTGGAAGATTCTCCGACGTGAGGTGAGGCACCTCGGCTGTTCTTCCAAACTATTACCAACATAGGTCGGAATCGTGCTGAGTCAGCCAAATTTGCTAGCACGCCATGGGTGCCAAGTTGAGATCATCGAAGCTATCTGCACAACCCTCGTCGCTTCTTATCTGCATACGTACGCTGCTACCATGTTATCTTCAGTTGACAGCGGAGGTCACCGGCAATCACCTCGGCTGCCACCCCCATCTACCAGAAGTCTGGAACCCTTTTGGTGCGACAATCGCGGAGATGAGAGCGATGCCTCCAATCAGGGTCCCAATTGCGTGCTCTGCTTGCAACGTCGCGCAGCACCCAGCCACGTGGGAGTGGTGTTTCTCATAAATTCTTCTCGGCAGTGATGTCAAGCTTCTAACATCTTCACGACGGAGCTTCTTGTTTGGGCAAATCTTCTCTCTTGGATCATATCTCTGCCAGCGAGTCAGCATCTCAAGTTGCCATATTGAGGAGATCGTCACCGCTCGAAAAGACAGGCCTCCATCCAAGATGGCTGAAAAGGCAGACAGCGTTTCCGATACGGCGCAGCCAGTTGAGCAGTCGGAAAGGGTCGACGGTAAGACAGTTCGACACATCATCAATCTCATTCATAAATTGACGGCGTGCAGCGAAGTGGTATCGGACACCATTTTACAATGCCACGATTCTTGGCATGTGTAGTTTTGCAGCCCCCGGTCTTTGGGGTGCGATGAACTCTTTGGGTGCTGGTAAGTCTCATCTGAGGATTGAGGGTCCTTGTGCATCTATGGAAAATGAAGCGTCTGACAATGTTATAGGTGGTGCTCAAGAGCCATACCTTGTCAATACCGGAAACGCACTTACCTTCTGCCTCATGATCATCTCATGCTGGCTCACAAGTTCTGTTGTCAAATATGTCGGGATCAAGGGTGCCTTAGTCATCGGCACAATCGGGTTTGCTCCATACAGCGCAGGACTGTACCTGAACAACCGTTACGGCGTTGAGTGGCTCGTTATCCTTGGCGCTGCATTCTGCGGCGTATCAGCTGGTATTTTCTGGGGCTCGGAAGCTGCTATTGCCATTGCATATCCTGAGCCTCACAACAGAGGGCGCATGATTGCCTACTGGCTTACCTGGACTCGGGTTGGGCAAATCCTCGGCGGAGTCATCAACCTTGGCCTTAATGCGGACCGCAGTGGAGCTGGCAAGGTGTCGTACAAGGTTTACCTCATCTTCATCGCCTTACAAGCTTGCGGACCCTTCGTTGCCATGCTTTTGAACAAGCCAGAAAAGGTCCAGCGAGCCGATGGGAAGCCAGTCCAGCTGACCATTGCCGACAACCCATGGCAAGAGATCAAGGCTACGACCAAGACGTTCCTCACCCCCAAATTCCTGCTCCTCGTTTTGTGGATTGGCCAGGGCGTGTACTCTGAATCGATTTTCTTCACATATATCGCTCTGTGGTTCTCTGTCAGAGCTCGCGCCCTCGGATCACTTCTCTCCGGTATCGTTGCAGTCATCGCTGGTAACCTCCTTGGACTGTGGCTCGATCAGAACCAGATCGCTCTGAAGAAGAGAGCTCGCTGGGCTTTTGCAGTCATTATGACCCTCCAGGGTGCTTGGTGGCTATGGCTGACCATTAACGTCACTGAGTACCGTCGAACTCAGCCTACACTCGACTGGAGTGACCCAGGATTCGGCAGAGGCTTCGGTGTCTTCATCTTCTTGGTCGCTGGCTTCCAATTGAACTACAACTTTGCATTCTTCATAATTGGACAAATTTCCGAAACCCCTCAGGAGACGATCCGCCTGTCAGCACTTCTTCGGGGAACAGAGTCAGCCTGGCAAGCTGTCAGTTATGGACTAAACGCAATCCCAATTTTCGCCTTAGTCGGCGGGCCGTACATCAACTTTGGGCTATGGTTTATCTCGATTTACCCGGCTTGGCTGGTTGTCAGACATTTTGGCAATGACGAAAAGAAGACTGATGCAGAGACAGTAGCTCAGTCGGAGTCAGTCCATGAAATCAAAAGTTGAAGAGGATGCTGGGCACTGCTGATTGATGGGCAACAAGTCAGGTTGTAGCTGAACTTGAGGTGTTACTTGTCCACATCTTGATCAATACTCTGGCTTTTATCCACAAAGACGCAGTTCTGAACATAAAAATACAACATATTTTTTGAGTAAACATGCCCTCTCACTTTTTGTTTTTCTTTGTTCTCTCATTGTAACCTCACATGCGTAAATGATAATGCGATGCTGTTAGAAATTTCATTGATCCGTACAACAGCAAAAGAGTTGGAGTATCACTTCACTTATAGTGACTGTGCTGTATTTGATGTCTTTGTCCTTGCTTGTTTGGTGAAAGATTATGATCTTTCAAGCTAATATTCATGCTATTCTTCCACGAATTAGATTGATGTCATCATGCCCGTGGGCAGTCTTCGTGATCTCTTTTTATTCTCACATAACTTTAGATACATACAATTGAGGACCACGTAGAAATCCTGCCTCAATCACTACTTTTCAACCTAAATCGACTATTCGACTCGTTAGTACGGAAAAGAAGGATAACAACGGCTTATTTGAACATTTTCAAAGGCCAAAGTCGGTCAGTAGTACAGCTCGAAGATCGAAAGGACCAGCAACAAAGAAGGACGCATACACGCAATATACTGTGCCAAGTGCCTTGCTCCAATTGCCACGGGAGACACGCGACCATATCTATGAGTTATCCTAGCTTGTGCCCTCGAGGTGTGAGCTAGATATTTGCGAGCCAGTTGGCAGTCTACCATGGGCTGCAGCATATCCAACATCTCCTCTCTTCGAAGTCTGCCTCCAAGTTCAAGCCGAGGTCCTCGAGTTGTTCCACAGCCAAAACCATTTCAGGTTCTGGCTTGGACGGAACAGGTGGTGTGGGAGCCAATACATGTTTGGCTCTTTCAACTCCACATTCACTGAAGCGCAATTCAAATCGTCACACCTCCCTTCTCTCAGGGGCATCAAGCAACTCTATCTGGACTTCTATAAAGGCACCGGACCAGGCCAAATAATTGCGTCGGAACTGGCTGCATCAGCCAGTCTGGTAGAGAGAATCACAATCTGCCTCAACAGACATAGCCAGGATCCGGCTTCTGACCAGTTTCAGACTGCTCTTCTGAGATTCGTGAGAGACATCCAGGAGCAAGTCCCTTTGGTGCATACAATCAGGCTCGCTCACCCCATTGCCAAAGAACTTGCTCAGAGAATAGCTAAAGAGACTTCGTTGCAAATCGAGGCCATCTGTGCGAGAGAGACTCATGACGAATGTGACCGCAAGCTTCCATTGTCACCAGAAACTTTTTGCGGCTCAGCTAGGTCTCAGAAAGCCCAAGAAAGTGATTCAGACAACACAGCATTCTAAAATATACAGGGATATATTTGGACTGTCAGGAAGTCGGTCGAGCGATGGCATCAATGGTTTATGTCAACAGGAGACTTGGTTTGAAGCTCGAAGCTTTCTTAGATTGAATAACTGGAACTATTGTGTGCCTATGTTCCCCGGGATGAATATAAGTCTACTTTGACGGTGAAGTAGGTGAGCCTGTCATTGCATGTCACAGCATTCAGTACTGTCATATATGCCACATACGCCATAATTGATGCAGAATGATTCTATTACTTTTGACCAGGCCGCGTTGATCACATATGTACCTTTGCCTGGCTCATCTGTGACCTCATCACGAACTAAACTTCCTTAATACAACCCCAAGAGTAAGAGAAATGAGAAGCTGGAGACTGGTAGAGAGTCTTTTCATCGTTGCGCTCAGTCCACAAATGACACTATCACATGCCACTGGCGAAACGCAGAACATCATGATCATTGCGTGGTTGGTAGGATTGGCGGGCTCTCTCCACTGGTTTTCCTTGATGAAAACCCCAAGCCGAGGGAGTAATCACTAACCAGGGGCGTTGTCTTCTGAGATAGGTCATTATATACCATGATAAGAGCGTGTTGAGACCTGGACTGTTTGCCTTGCATCCAGACAGGGGTCGCCTTCTGGCCAACGGGTTGGATGTAATAAGATTCGACCACGGATATTCACATAGCAGTGCGCAATAACTCCAATGGCCACATCCTTTTGCAAAGTCCCATCATACGACTAGATGCATTCATACGAGCCGATGATAGCAGTGTACGCTGAGAAGCTAGAGGTCGCGTCCCCAGGGTGGGTTGAGCAAACCAGATTGAGTCAAATACCTCAATGCACATTGTCGACGGAAGACACTATTAGCATCCCTGCAGGCATTGGGAAGCCTAATTTTTGCTTCCCAGCTCGACTGTTCCTTTGAGTTTATCGACGCGGGTCCGAGACATGCGGAGGAATCCGGGGTAGATGTGGAGGTCGGAGACGGAAGCCGGAACCCGGGAGGGAAGCTTTTGCCAGAAAGGGTTACCTCTTTGTCTGGAAGGACAAGACCAGGAGGGCAAATATTACTTATTCTGGAGTCTTGCATTCAAACATCCCGTTTAGAACAGCTGGCAAACCAGGTCAAGGCAGGAAGTGACATGATCTCATGTAGAAAGTAGTCGATGTTGGTCGTTAAAGACAATGATTGTGAAGAGGGCCAGATCATGGAATGCACAGTGGTCCACCGACCAGTCTTGGTAGCCAATCTGGGCCTCTCGAAAGACCTGCGGTCACTCGATCTCTCAGACTCTTAGTCTCGGTCTTCAGTGTGACCTCCGCAAAAAGCGCTCCAGTCTCCAGCGCTACCCCGGAAGTGCAGTCCCACCCCCGGTCACAAAAGTCTTCCGAGTCATGCCCTCCACGCCTCGGTCTTGCCAAAGGAGGCAGTCTTTAGCATCTTGAGGCTACCGAAAGATGTTGCATCCACGGGGAAAGTGCGGAGAACTGGGGAGGTCTCAAGCTCCCTCGACGAGTGTCCATGGGGAAGCTTGCATTGCATTCTTTATGTGCTTTTTCAATCCAGCATGCTTGGAGTATAAGATGCGTGAAGGTCCCACCACCCTCCGAGATGAGAACAATTCAAAGCAACCTCAACTCGCAGGGGGACATCATCACGCGTTCCGGAATCAACCCAGTCCTGTGCAACCTCGGACTGCCAACCACAATGGACGCCAAGAACGAGCCGACGGTCCAATATGATGACAAGCAGAGAGCCGACCAGTTTGAAGATGCGAAGGTGGCCGCAACAGCTGCGCTGCCAACATCGCAAGCCAACGAGAAGCTTACTTTCAGCGATCTGTGGGAGAACAAGCGCGTTCTGGGCTTCTGTCGGTTCATCTATCCCTATTGATCCCTGCAAAGAATGATTCGCTAATACGATGTGTGGCGGTGACAGGCTTGATGATCTACCTTTTGCCCATTAACTTTGGTTACGAAGTCTCGACCATCGGAAAGCTCCTCGCTGTAACCCCTTTTGCTCAACGTTTCGGCCACGAAATCAACGGAAAATGGCAAGTTGCCGCTCGGGACCAGCAGATCCTCAATGCCGCGGGCACGATCGGAATCTTCGTCTCGGCATTCGCAACAGGCTTCATTAGCGATATCTTTGGCCGGAAGAAGACCATTGGCCTCGCTTGCTTGATTTGCTGCGGTGGCACGATTCTTCAATACTTTGCTTCAACTATCATGATGCTTTTCGGCGGCAAGGTCGTTGCAACTTTTGGATTCGGTCTAGGTCACTCCTTGGGGCCTGTCTTTGTTGCCGAGCTCGCACCCGTCAAGATGCGTGGTGTTTGCCTGGTTCTTGTCAACACAATGATCACTGTTGGCCAATGGCTCAACTCGGCGACAGTACTGGCAAGCGATCACTATCACAATGACCTTTCTTGGCGAATCCCTTTAATTACGCAACTCATTCCTCCTGGACTGCTCCTTTGCGGTTTGGTATTCTTGCCCGAGTCCCCTAGCTGGCTTCTCATCAAGGGTCGTCGTGAAGAAGCCGCCATATCATACAAAAGATTCAACGGGCCCAGCTTCGACGTGGATGCCGCGTTGGCGATCGCCACTGTTGCCATTGCCAAAGAGCAAGAGGCCAAAAAGGAACAGGAGTCAGCTCGCTGGGTTGACTGTTTGAAGGGAGTCAACGGCAGGCGCACAGCAATTATTGTGATGATCTATCTCTCTCAGCAAGCCATTGGTGTGAACTTTGTTTCGGGCTACCTCACGTAAGGCAGCCACTTTTCTCTACAATTCCATGTCGAAGGTCACTAAACAGCTCGCAGATACTACTTTCGCTTGGCTGGAATTAACAATCCGCTTGCAATCGGCCAGGCAGCCTACGCAATTCAGTTCGTCGGCAACATGACTTCCTGGCCACTTGTGGATCGATATGGAAGACGTCCGTTGATCGTGGGCGGCGTATTCACCATGACAGCCCTTTTGCTTCTCATTGGCGGTATCAGCACCATCGGCAACCAAGCCTCACTCACCGCAACGGTCGCTTTCATGGTCATTTGGGGATACTTATATCAGGCAACTTTGGGTGCGGTTGCGTACTCTGTCGGAGGAGAAACTGCCAGGTATGTTTACGATAAACTCTCAGCTTAAGTTCTTAGACTTTGGATTGGATTCTGCATTGCTGCAAGCCATCAGTCCAGACTTCAGTTCAAGTGGTCTTGGTAGTGCACGTGGTGTTGCTCAATACATAGGCTTGTGGGCCTTCAACCCTGACTCGTGGATAAGAGGAACAGGGGCATGCCTTGCTGACGAAATGACAAACAGTGTGCAATTGCGACAAAAAACTTACAGCATCAATATCATGTGCTCGACCGCGGCGTCCTGCTTAGTATTGCAGGTGATGCCCTACCTGCTCAATACAGACCAGGCCAACCTGGGCGGTAAGATTTGCTTCATCTTCTTCGGCCTATCGTTGCCCATGTGCGCATGGCTTTACCTGTACTTCCCCGAGATGAAGGGTCGCAACTACGCCGAGATTCAAGAAATGTTTAGCAATCGCGTGCCGGCCCGCAAGTTCAAGTCTTATGTTTGTGAGGTCAGCGCTGGGGGCCAAGAGGAGAAGAAGCTTCAAGACGAAGCATGAAGGGGCAAGCGGTGGATACCGAGAATGTAATCTCTACGGCTACCATAGGCTACAGCAGTGAAAGACAGACCACCTTATCCTGACTTTGCAAAGGGTGTGAAGCGTTCGCGAAAAATCTGGAAGCCATAGGGCTACCGTTAAGAAGCTTAAATGAGGCACACAAACCGTTAATGAGCACACGATGCTCCGTGCAGCCATTGGGTGGCCTGGTCCCCTTGGACTCGCCTTTGCGCATTTCGGTTGGCTCACTGTCGAAACCCGGCCGAAATGACATGGGACTAATGCAGAGGCGATGATTAGCGACGTTTAGGATAAAGCAAAATAACGCAGTGGGCCGGGATCATAATCGGAGATTAGAGTGATCCTGACCGGGACTCCTGCTTGTCAGAGTTCTTTGCTCGAGTCCATGACAATGTTGACATTGTAATCGTTCAGTCTTCTAGGGCGCGTCCACAATTTTCTTTTAAAATCTCCGCTCTCCACGGTCTTCTCCAGATCAGCGTTCTTTTTGGGGGCAAAAACGTCTGGCACAGCCTCAGTTCACAGTTGTTGGTCCGTCGATCGCGAACACTTCGCCGTTACACTCATTTACAACTACACTCATTTACCAGCAACCATGTTCTCTCAGCGCCTCTTGTGGCTTGGTGCCACTCTTCTGGCCTCGTGCTCCCAGCTTGCAAGCGCCGAGTTGCCCGCCGACGCCATCGAGCTCGATCTTGTCTTCCCTCGTGGCGATGGCAAATATGCCGAGACCACCAACGGCTACCCTGTCCTCCTCAACGTCCAGAACCCCGACGTCGCGTACAAGTACGGCTACAACTTTGTCTGGGATATCTACTCGAGAAATAAGAACTCGTACATGCGCACCGCCGCCCACGGCATTTTGGGCGCTTCCATCGGAAACGACAGCACCTTTGGCAACGGCCCGCACCTCGAGGTCGGCAAGACCGGTCACCTCGCTGCAGGCGACTACACATTCGCCTGGGTCTTTGGCATGGGCGCCCAATGCGAGTTCACCGAGCAACCCGACTACAGCGAGTTCAACCTGAATCCGCGCATCGCCAACGGTAGCTTTGACTTCACCGTCGAGACCAGCGGTAAGGAGCCGACTTTCACCACTTGCCCGAGCGCTATTGGCAGCATGAGCTACGTTTCCACGACGACATACAACTCCGAGGCCACCAGCGTCTGTGCCGTCACCGCTTCCGTCACCCACGATTCGCAACCCTGCTCCGCTACCGTCAGCAACGACCAAGCTACTAGCGTTTACAGCGAGCTTGGTTATGCTCGCGCAACAGGATCTTCCGGAGCCGCATCGCTCAACTCGAACTTGCCCTCGTCTCATTTCGCTCTCATTGCCGGTGTATTCGCAGCGGTTGTAATTCTGGTATAAGCGCGGTAAACGACCTCCGTCGCAGATGCAATTCACAGAGAGACGCGCCAATGATGTTACGAAGAGCGGCAGCTGAAAGCGATGGGCATTACGACCTGCCCGATTAGCAGCCCTATGAACACTTCAATTCTTCGCTCTGCGAGGATGAGGGGCTGAGCAGCCACAGCACATGCAGGCTGTATCAACAGTACCTTATCAAAGTTTGCTGTGCCGTTCACGTCTGCCTTGGACTGGCCCATCGTGCAGGCGGCACAGTCCTGGTTCCCATCCACGTTGCTACCCCTCGCGGTACAGCACAGCAACCAAAAATAAGCCATAGATCTGCAAAAGGCGCAGTCAGATGGATCTGGCCCTCCGGGAGAGGCTTCGGGTGGTCAGGCATGATGCGGGCAAGGGACTTTAGTGACAAGATACCGCTCCTCGAGAGAGACATTTCCTCAACCACCAACATCTTCGTGCAAGGGTTGAACGGGTTGGTTCAGCCCCCAAAGGCCCAGATCGCTTCCTTGCTCGGTGTCACATCCTCCACCATCAATGTCAGCCAATAATGGAGCATGTCGGCTCACGTTAGCATTCAAAAACCTTGAAAAATACAACGGCATTCGTCCCACTCTTCCCAAAGTTCCCATGTAATGTATGTGATCTGCGGCATCGCAGTTGGTCCGCACATGTGCATGTAAGCACTGCAGGCTTCCAACTCAAGTAGCAGTCACGCTACAATGCCCAGGCTTCAAAAATCTGTCAAGCTTTCTCGGCGTGTTTCCAAGTACTTGAGGCTCCCCGGTCCCAAGCCACCATGCAACTTTCCGTATATTTGCTTTTGTGCCCGTATTCCTTTATCTTCATGCACTGAGCCTTTCTGACAGCTGCGACCTCGATCGGGACCCGGCAAACAGCAAACATGTCGCACAGACAACACTCGCACAATGTGAGCACAAGCTCGGCTGACACGATTTATGTCGAGCAACCGACAAGCCCCTTCATCCCTGGATCTGACAAGAGACAAAGTCTGGGATCGTAAAAGGCGTACCAATCAACGTTTGTTTCTGTCGATGACGTCTCTCCCAGTGAGCCTGCTTTGAGCAGCAACGGAGAATCTGGACGCTCTGTTCCCTCACGCTGGAGCAGAATCTCCGGTAAATCACACATCAAGTCCGACACGTTCTCGCCATCTGGCTCTTGGACTTTTGAGATTGTCAGTCTTTGTGTGACCATCCTTGCCTCAGCCGCCATCATTGGTGTTCTCGCAGCATACGACGGGAAGCCGCTAGTGTCATGGCACTTTCAAATCACTATCAACGCCGTTATTGCCCTGTTGGCTACCATTGCAACTGCGACTATGGCCCTCGTCCTTTCTAGTGGCATCTCTCAATTGAAATGGATTCATTTCAAGACTCGCCGCGAGCCGTTGTCGGATATGGAGGTGTTCGATGATGCCAGTCGAGGAACCTGGGGAGCTCTCATGATGCTCATTAAGCTTAGAGGAGGGTAAGTAGGATATGATTGTCAATGGCTTCGACCCACGTAAACACATTCAGCTGACCTGAAGTCCCGTATAGTCTTCTTGGTTCTTTTGGCGCGTTCGTTGCCATCTTGACCCTAGCATTCAGCCCCTTTGCCCAACAAATTGCCACGTTCCACGCACGCACGACCAACACTACAAAAGGAGCCATCAACCTCCGAGCAGAGGAATACTTGATCGCTCTGAGCAGTCAGACTGCATCTGAAGGCTTCATTCCGATTCTTCCTTTCAAGGCGGCCGTGTACAATGGTCTCTTTGCTGAGAACGGTAAGCCCTGGCTGAGCCTCCCTGTCAACTGCCAAACAGGTAACTGTACTTGGGAGCCTTTCGAGACTCTCGGTGTCTGCAACACCTGCGTTGACATGTCTGAGTTCATGACGCGATCATGTGAGGACGGATCGATCCCTGAAGGCGACATGACAGAGTGCGGCTGGTCAGTCCCAGTAGGTGCTCGCCTTAAGACACATGCCGACGTGTTCAGCATGACACCAATCTTCCCTCAAGGTCTTGGAGATATGTCTTACTCGACCATCATGAAGCTTGTATTTATGGGCACTGAAAGACAAGGGGGTGTCGCTGGTGCCCTTGCACCCTGGGCTCGCCAGTGCACCCTTCAAGCCTGTGTACAAACTCTGGACTCCGAAATCGTCAACGGCGAGCTGAAAGAGACCATTATCCATACCAGCACCAACGATTCCTTCGCCACAGCAACTCAAGACACCCTTGAGCCCATTTACATCTCGGGCCAGAGTGGCAATGAGTCCTATCCGATTGACATGAAAGTCATAATGGGCGTACGTTCGTGGTTCTCGGACCTGTTCCGGAATGGGTCGGCCTCGCGTAATGAAGAGGTCATCAACAAGACTATTACGACTCCAGACAATGTTATAGTCAATCTCACCGTCGGTATTTCCAGCGGCGAGACATTCTTTGATACCGACATTGTCCAGGCCTTTTACTGGAACTACTACGAGTACCCAACAGGGATTGATATGCTCATGAACGATCTTGCAACCAGTGTCACCGTCAGTTTCAGGAGCTTTAATGGCACCGATGTCATTGGCATAGCGCACATTGTTGAGAGCTACGTCCATGTCGAGTGGAGTTTTCTAGCGGTTCCGCTCCTCACTGTCTTGTTGACTACTCTTTTCTTGATCGCGGCGATCTACCAGACGTACCGCCAAAAGGCTAGTCTATGGAAGAGCAGTGTACTTGCAACCTTGGTTCACGGTCTAGATGGAAATGCCAGGGAAAGACTCGAGGACCTTGGTGGCTTAAAAGAGCAGCAAAAAGAGGCTAAGTCTGTGAGAGTGCAGCTGGATGACGGTGACGGTGGACTATTGAGGTTATCCAAGTACGATGATATCTGAGTTCCCATCTGAGGTTAATTCTGGGCGATCAAGTTGTGACGGATCTTGGTACTCGGGGGATTTGTGATCGCCAAGTTTGGTGTATTCGCTTATACGCTCTTTACGACTTTAATGATAACGATAATGGCTAGAGACGTCTTGGGTTCCATTTTGACTGGTGTTGAATAAAGATGAAATCGCTTATGTTGCTAAGCTCTGTTTTGTACAGATGAAAACTCTATGTAATCCTTTCCATGGCCATCCATTCCACTCATAGGCAAGTAGTAATTCTTGAATATTTAAACGTACTCGGCGCAGATGAGGTCACCTCCAATATCCATTACCTCTCTGATAGTTGCGTTGGGCATAATATCGACCATCCACAGGTTGTGGTTCAAAGTGGTTTCGTTGCCACCGTCGCCAAAATAGTCCGTCAGGGCCGCACTGGGGTACTCCATGCCGTTCTGGGTAAGATAGCTGGTAAGAGGGATGTTGCGGCCTCCCATGTCCGTCAAGCGGGAGCTGTTGACCTGCTGCCACTCCCACCAGAGACGGTCGAGATTGGTGTGGTGCAGGAAGAAGAGCGGCTCGCCAGGGCTGCCAACGACATCGAGCATCTGAAGAGATCGTGTCAGCTTTGATCACACTTACATCGGCGGGGAAGGGGGTTACTAACGGTTCCACCGACTGCAGAGTGGCCCGCGGTGTGAGGGTTGACCTGGTAGCATTCGAAAGCCGCCGTGTAGTTCTCAGAAGCGAAGCACTCATCAATGTACTGCTGCTGTCCGGTCTGAAAGCCGTTTGAGTTGAATGAGCGGGTCAAGCAATCTTCAGCATAGTTGGAGGTGGAGTTGATGTGGAGAGTCAGGTTGACGAAGGGGCCGTCAGTGACACATCCACCGTCGCTGTCACCGCCGAAGCCGGTGTCGGGATCAAATACAACGGAGGTGTTGAGTGAGTCCATGTCCAAGACCTCGTTCCAGTACGGCTGGCCACCCTCGTAGCCACACTCGGACTGAAGGAGATACTCATGGACACGCATGAAGTAGCGGTGCCAAGGAAGGAAAGATCCCTAAAGATTAAGTATTAGCCAAGCTTTCTCCTGCTACACTGAACTCCATTGTGCATACAGTGTTGTGAATGATGTTGGATTGAGTGATGTGTGCCCAGTCAAGCTCATCCCAGCGGTTGATGGCGCCTTCGATGGAGGTCTTAGCTGCAGTAGACTGGAGGCAGAGCTCGGCATCGATGTAAGCCTTCTTCTCAGTATCGGTCATGTTGTTCCTGTTCTTGGCTTTAGCTTCAGATTCCTTGGTTGAGTTCTAGAAAATTATGAAGTTCTTACCATGCTTTTCTCTGAGACTTGCTCGTGCAAGTGGTGTTCCAGGAAGCGGCGGCTGCCAAGCCTGTGGTCGCGAGGAGCGAGACTAGCGAGCGAAGAGTGACAGTCATTATGGCTGTTGTTCAAAGAGTGAAGAAATCGAAAAGTAAAGACTGGAGTGCGATCCTCGGATTTAGGCTGAGATGCTGAGTGGTGATGAGAAAAAAATGTCCACCATCTCGGCAGCCACCTGGGTTTATAACCTTTTTCTTTCATTCATCAATATCACGAACTCTTTCCTCCATCTTCTCAAGCAGAGCCGCGATGTTAGACATGGGGATGTGAGTGTGCACTGCGCAATCGGCCAATGCGCCTCACTTGGCAGACCGCGTCACCCTTGCTTCGTTCGGACGAACCGTAAATTTTACCCACTTCCCGTCCTGTTTCTCCTATTTTGCGGAGTGACCACCACAACAGCCATGTGGGATGTGCCATTGATGCTTAAAGCTGCCCCTGACTAAGAACCAGAATAGAACTGAGCTCCCCACAGATATTCGTAACGGCCTCCCTTTCTTTTGAATGAGCGGTGCGCAACCCTTGACCGTGGCACCGTGCTGTGAACTCTGGCGAAGGCGATTACGTTGTCTCGGGTTGAGCGGCGCGGCGGCAGTCACATCGTGGGATTAATCCCACAGGGAAGCTCCTACGAGCTCACTCCTGGAGACGTAGACGCATACTTAGCTTGGGGGAAATTGTATCCAGTAGATACCCTGCCTATCATGCACGGCAGTTGAGAGGGCCTAGCTGCCCACTCGCCGCGTCATTCTGGCGCAGTAAACAAGCATAGGTGAGTTATCAGATCAATCTTCGTGGTGACATACATTTGGTCGCCTCCACAATTACATAAGGCGAAAGACACGACAGCTAGAAGCGCTTCATCTTACCGCAGGGATGATCACTTTGGCATGCAGCTGAAACTCAAGGAGCGACTGAGAGAACATTGTACCAAACAATTGCAAATTCAAGACGACTTCTGGACCAATTGGTAGTTGAATGCCAATGGAGGGGGGATGCGAAGAAAGACAAGCTTCTTATTAGCATCGCCAGGTCTTGGCGCAAAGTTGGTTTACTGAACGCGGCCGGGTCGTCCCTTCTCCCCTGATCAGACAGACATTACTTGCAGTCGTGGGTGCGCTTTGACTAAATCAACCACGTTACATTTAGACGACACGTCCTTGTTAATATGAAGAGGCGCATCATCAGGCTGAGTAGGAACTTCAGTGGCTGGGTCGAGAACCGTTCAAGGGCCTGTCGAAACATGGACCTAGCGATATCGGCCCAGACGCAAACCTGATATGCACATCCGCTAGCTTTTTCTTTCAATGTGCATGCTGCCGGCCTAAGATGAATACGTCGAGGTTGCTTAGTGGTATCCGGTTGCTGTATGCAATGACCCGTGATATGCGTTCTTCCAATTCATTGTGCACTGGCTGTCTAGAGACTGAGCATGTTTTCCTCAACTTAGGAAATGCCCCTGTCAGGCACTCCACCACCTAAACACAACTATAATCCGCAGACTTTAGCTATGTTGACTTTGCATACCTATTGCATTCTTTGCAAGGCTAAACAAGAAGAACCAAAGGAAATGCTGGACTGTGATAGTTTGACAATCTTTGAATTCGAAAACCACCCCTGTCCAAGGAATGCCGATCGGACTGCGCGTCAGGCCCACCGGCGTCCGGTGGGCGCATTGAGCCAAACGCTATTAGATAAGTATTCGTGGACTTTATCGTCAAGTGGGAGGCATGCCAAGATGCCAAACTCTCTATTCCCACACATGTGGAATGCCCTATCGACGGGTTTTTCGGTTAACAAAAGTCATCTGTATCCTTGGCCCCTTGGCGAATGTCCGTCCTCACACTTTCAAGTCTGACAAGTTGCGGCCATCTTCGAGGCTGTGCTTAGATCGAGAGTTGTACTATCTCCCTGTCTTGGTTTCCGAAACTAACACCAGCCTCTGGCGAATCAATCCGACATTGGCTCGCCTTTCGCCCGACTATGAAGGTCAAACTTCGGCGACCGCGATTAGCGCGGCAAAAACACTCAAGAAAGTCTACAACGCCTAACGATTGACGACAACAGTCCAACGAGCCATTCTCTCATATAATCACCATTGTCACTCGAGTTGGTCTATCAACACAGTGGTCCTACTTGAGCTCTTGAATTCTGGGCAAAGAGATAAATCTCATAACGCCAGTGACAGGCGAGCAGTTCAGGTACTCGAACGTTGCCTCTCCCTTCTTTAGTACCGAGACCTCATGCCAGGTACGAAACTTCCTTGACTCTCCCCACGTTTTCGCGTGTTTGATGGCTCCAATGTATATAGCCAGGTGAGAACGATGCGTTTTGGACCACTCTTCCAATGCACTCAGGTTCGTGAAGAACCCAGCACCGCAGGTCTCCTTCTTGGTATAGCCATCGGCGTCTCTGTTGCCCAAGAATCGCAAACCCATAGCACCGCCTTTCTCACGATTTTCCCACAGGTATCCCAAGCCCGCCCTCAAGGTCGGTTCCAGCTCCGTCTCGTATGACTGTGCCTCTTCAACGCAACAGTTTTCCCAAAATTGACCGGATCGGATGTGAACAATATTGTCGTAGTTTGTTCCATTTAAGTGCTGTCCTAGTCCGACCGGGGTATCTTCTGGCTTTGACGCCTTCGCATCTCCACCCTGTTCAAAAAGGTCATGAGCGGAGGCCGGAATTCGATCTCTTGCCGCTCCCCAATATGCTGACAGCTGATGCTCTTTTGTACCAGTCTTCGGTAGCCTGGCCAGACCAGGGAGATAGTCGAGTCCAGAGTAATTTGTTTCAAGGCGTGAGATAGGCGTCGTGAAGCTCTCCCTCCATAAACCAACGAGCATTCGGTGTTCTGGCGCGAGTTTGGCGTAAAGAGACGCGATGTCAAGTTTCTGCAGACTTGCTTCTCCTTTTTCAGCATCGTCCCAATAACAGACCCAAACAAATGTGTTCGGGGCGTCATACCCATCTAAATGGTTGAAGCTCTCGGTTGAAAGCGGTCTATCTTCCGTGTTTGTACTGAGCCATGCCTCAACCGCCTGGACTGCCTGTTTGACGAATGTTGAACTATCAGAAGCGCCGTGATGAGATTGTATACCGATATATGCTGTAAATACTTTCTGTACGTCTTTGCAGAGGGTAAGTTGCCATCGTGGAACCGGCGGCCGATGACGCTCTGGTCGCCGGAGGGGATAAGTTCGCATGTCTGAGGACATTCCCGTTGTCGTGTGATGTCTTGACCGATGTAAAATATCTGAAACATTTGCTCAAGTGGCGGGAAGGTTCAATAAATGTCAAGAGCAGCTCCGTGATGGTGTGAGCATCCGGAATCCAGATTCCAGAACGCAGCTCGACCTCATGGCCGCAGTCCACTGTCAGCAGGCTATTACTAACACTCACTGTCATTGGTGGGAACTCGGAGCTTTTTCTGGCCCCGACGGTTTGGACAAGTCCGCGGGCTCAACAAAGGTGCTCGTGACGCCTGAAGGCGCCCTCTTACGTAAACGGGAAGACCTTCTAGTCATGAGTATCATGTTGGTGAGTACTAGTTAAACATCCAAACTTCCCCAGGCAGAAACAATGCAGTTGCAAGATGAGCGACAGGACTGTCCGTAGCAATCATATGTTTGGCACATTCCGAGGGTAATGTACTTTAGCAACCTAGAGTAACATATTCGTAGCAGGGCAAAGAAGGTGCTTAATATGTTCAAGACTTAAGGGAAATACCAAAGATATCAGACCCCCTTTACAGCAGTTTCTCGATAAATGGCGTCCATCTTGAGTTTGATCAGCATACTGATTGGATGTGGTGTTGATTCTCCAAGTATGGAACAGACGGAAAACGAAAGCAGCTGCAGTCCAATGAATAGCAGAGGTCGGCTAAAAGCAAATCTATTACACAAAGATTATGTGTTGAAATCGCCGCGGTATGTACAGGTTACAAAGAACATCAAAGAAACTTCCAATCATTACTGCGTAGAGACTTCAGAAGCTTGTTTGTTCAATGCCTACCTACTTTAGGTTTTATACTTGAGTTGCTTGTGGCTCCGGACCACTGCAGTCCTCCTGCAACACTTCGACTCACATAATTATAAACAACAAGGTGTCACCAATCACCAACAATCGAAACTCCCGCTGAAGTATTTCTACTCGATTGCTTTTTAAAGCCATCACCCATAGCCAACCGTAGCAGCCATGTCAGCTACAAGCGCCAAAGGATCCATTCAAAAGCCTACTCGTTCCAGGCCCATCCTGAGGCTCGATATTGCTGCCGCTTTGGGACTGGGGAAAGTAGGCAAGCCGATCTTGGTCAGGGAATATCAAAGTCCAACATTGACACTAGAATCGGCGAAAAGGGAAGTATCCAAACACCCTCTACCCGAATACCTACCTGACATCGTGGAACAGCAAAATCATTCACGAGAAAGACTTCAGCGATCCGGTGACGCGGAGACTCACGACTGTCTTCATTGGGCTTTACAACATACCTACGACAAGCAGCCACGAAACTCATGGGATAGTTGCAGCTGTGTAGGCGGCACTTACGAAATTGACTCGGATTATTTTGAGCCCATGACGGAAGACGAATTTGTTCAGAGACGTGTCAGACTCCACGAGACATACGAAGACCTAGAAGCCTCGACACAAAATCCAGTGAGCACTCAACTTCGTGCTGGAAGTGCAAATGATGAAGTCAGAGAGACTATAGATATGGACCTCTCTGCTTTTCCTCTTGTACAAAATCGCCTCCAAGAAGTGAATATCACAATCGAAAATCAGACTAACGACCAGTCAATTGAAGATGCAGTTGGGCCAGTGGAACTCTTGGAAGATTTACAAAATGATCTAGAAGTTGCCGCATCTGTTGTAATGCATGGCCAAGGGAATCAAACAGATGGTGGGACTAACAGTACAGTTGAAGAACCAGAGGTTGGTCGTCGCACTAGATTCCACGAACACTTGGACTCGCTCGATGCACCAGTATTCCGTTTGAGTTTGGCCGGCCTTACTCCTCCTCAGCAGTCGACTCCAATGCTGGAATCCAACTGTGTAAGTCAACATACCCACTTCCTGGCACCCCCCTGTTTCTGGCACCCACAAAAACGCGAAAATCCACCACAACCCAATGCCCACCCCCAACCTCCTTTTATCACAACATTTTCAATTCGCGTCCAAATGGGCTCATCTTTTGCACATGTCTTCTTCTATATATAATGCCTCAATATACCGAAGATCAGCTTCGTCAGGCTCTCGAGGA
>NW_026849550.1:0-64727 GCF_030869305.1 Colletotrichum tamarilloi | reverse complement strand
CGATCCCAATACGAAGTTCGCGAACATCAGGGATATCCATCGGGCTCAAATCGAAGCGGGTGAAAAGGAGGTTATCACGGCTGAATCCAGCGACTCTGAATGCCCTAGTGAGGCTGGCAGCTGTATTGTAGTGGGTGTGGTTGAGGATCAATAGTTAATAGTAATGAGGAGGTTGGGTTGTGATCCCATCGTTTTTGTGGTGCCAGAAACAGGGGGGTGCCAGGAAGTGGGTATGTTGACTTACTGCAAAAGCAGCTCTACGAGGAAGAACTCTGCCGTTTGCGGGAATGTAGATCTCTCGCTGTTTTTCAAGACCAGCTAGAAACACTCAAAGAGGATCGGGGAGCTCTCCAATTCGAAGGATCATGGAAGTTTCTCCAAACCGTGGTCAAGCGGCTTAGCCCTATAGTAGCAGCTGTTGAGTACGTTGCCCCTAGTCTAGGCATTCCTTCATGCATGTGGGGGGCCATGATTCTACTTCTTGATGTTAGTTATCCCTTGGTTTTCATTGCGTCTGAATGAACGACATTGCTAAAGTGGTATCATCTAGGCCGTGAGCTTGAGAAAGCAATATTTGGACACCGTTCTCGGGTACTACGATGGCTTAATTTCGATTCTGCCATGCCGAGAAAATCTCAAGTCGATAATGGCAGATAATCCAGAGCTTGAAGGGGTTGTGTTGAATTTCTACAAACACTACCTCGATTGTAGTGGGCAGTTTCTCCAAATGTTCTCTCCAAGACGATCTGTCGCCAAGCGTTAGTAGCACAATGAAGCGAAAAACTGGCACGTATCTGACTCGACATCATTTGACAGGGTTTTACCGGAGGGTTCTTTTTCTTCGTAATCTTTATGGGCTCTCAGATTCCATGAATGCTCTCAAGTCAGCGGCAGAAAAAGCTACAAAAGCATACCGAATCACCTCGGAGCAACAACGTCAAAATATTATACAAGAGGATCTGAATCAGATCAAATCAGCCGTCGAACAAATGAACCGAGATCCACCCCAAGAGTCTCTCAGCCGGCTTGCGTATGTTCGATCTAGCAGCTTCAGGCATACACTCCCCCCCAGCGGCATCACATTTACTGGGCGATCGGCAGAGTTGAAAGCACTACATACCTACCTTGGTCCTCTTACTGAATCAGACCATGACCAAACTCCTGGTCTGCGTTCTGTCGTTTTATGGGGCCTTGGTGGGATGGGCAAATCGCAGCTCGCATTAGCCTACGCCCATCAGCATAAATCTTCATACAAGGCTTGTTTCTGGATACAATGTGAAGATTTGGTCAACATATGCAATGGATTCATGAAGATTGCGAGAAAACTCGGTTATGAGCCTGCGGGCTTAGAGGCAGACGTACTAAGCGTCAAAAACTGGCTGGAGAACGAAGGTACTCGCGCAACAGGTTCCAAATATCCCGTACTTTCATTTTCAATACTCGCGCTAATATCTAGTCTTTTCGGGGCAGGAAAACAGTGGCTTCTTGTGTTAGACGGTGCGGACATGGGGCCAACCCCTGAGTTTCTCCAGCAGTACTGGCCATCGGGAGACGAGGGCTCCGTTCTTGTGACAAGCCAAGATAAACAATGGCAGATTTCCGACTATGTCCGCCACAACCTTGAAGTTTCCAGTCTATCTGAAGATGATGGACTTCAGTACATTAATCAGTTTATGAGGAATCACGGAAGGAGTGTTGGACCAAGAGAGGCGGCGACGATTCTTGCAGAGTCAGGCAGGCTGCCCCTGGCATTACATCAAATGCTTTCCTTCATGGTGACCGAGAGCCTTAGTGCAGCAGAGTTTTTGGACCAATTTATGAATAGCAGATCGGTGGATGACTGGGACATGTCGACATCGCGCAATCTGGCAACTTTTCTCAACCTCGCCTTCAAGAACCTCAACGATCCGACGAAGAAGGCACTCGAGAATTTATCGTTACTCGATGTCAATCGAATTCCTGGTTTCCTGGTGAAGAAAACAAAAGAACTCTTGGCTAGGTAAGTCAGCACCTGGATTAAGGCACAGAACCCTTGAAATAACTCAAGGAGCCGTCTAACTTACAACAGCGATGGCGCACAATTCAATCATTTGACTCGATACTCCCTCATAAACAAATCAAAAGATGATGGCGATTTCTACGAGATGCATCCGCAGGTCAAGAGACAAGTCATCCTGCGTATGCCCCCAGAACACCTGAAAGAAAGGGCACAGTGGGTTACCGGCCAACTTCGAGAGTATTTCCCTCGGCAGTCAGTCTTTGGCGCTGAACTAGACGACACAAATCCAAATTGCCCATCATTGATAGCACATGTACTAGCTTTTAAGACGACCATAAATCGTTACAACTGCGATATTCAAGATATCGAGAACCTTGCTAGCTTGTATCTAGATGGCGGCATCTACTCTTGGGCCCGTGGGCTACTCGAGGTCGGACGAGACCTCACCGACGCAGCAAGGACGCTGTGCGGAACAGGCAAAGTTTCTCTGTTCACCAAAGCACAGATATTCTCCTTCCATGCTTCCATCATCTCCGACAGTGGGAGACTCAGGGAGGGCCTCCGCGAATTCGAGTACGCACTCATCTTCAGCATGCGCTACGTTTCCGAAACGGAGGACTCTGAGCCTTCGGAGCCCCTAGCACTACTTTCAAATGCCTATAACAATGTGGCGGCAGCCCATAACCGCCTCGGCAATTTTGAGGAAGCTTCAAGGTACAACAACCAGGCCTTGAGCTTAAAGATGAGTTTGGAAGAACGCGGTCTTCCTATGTCCCACTCCCTCTGTCTAACATACCAAACGATGGCCTATACAAAAGCACAGCAAGGGGACATTGCGGGTTCAGTTTCGTGCTTTGAGAAAGCCATCGAATACGGCTCTGTGTCTGAAGAATCCATTCCGAGATTGGCATTGGCGCAACATAACTTCGCACATCTTAGGCTATTGGAGGGCAATCTTAAAGATGCCTGTGATCTATTCTTTACAGCTTGGGGAACCAGAGCTGAGAAACATGGCGACCACCCAGATACGGGTATTTCACAACACATGCTAGCTCATTGCTATCATAAATTGGGGGGAAAGGAAAACTTGGAGTTTGCTAGGTTTGCTCTACTCTATTTGAAGCCTCAAACAAGGCAGGCTTGACTGACATCACTCACTAGATCGTTATTGCAACAGGCAGTCGTACTGTTCGAGGAGCGACTTTCGGAACCCGACAATAAGAGATTAGCCTGGTCTCTGTTCAAGCTTGCGCTGGTTCAAAATGAACTTGGAGATCTCAAGGCCGGAGAGAACCGTATAAGGGCAGAGGAACTGTATTTCCAGGAAACGGGACATTCCGAAGTCACATTGACCGAGGATCTACTCAATGATTTAGTGCCATATATCTAACGTACTTTAAGGTAGTTAGGGATAGATGATATCGCGCCCTGCGCCTCCACCCCTTTAAACTTAAGCACGAAAAGAAAGAAAAACTCGGCACAATTGCGTATATATCGAAAAATCATACATCACTATTGCAAGATTTGCTTGACAGATGATGTCGCTATATAAAGTGTCGCCGATTTACCTTCATTGTCGTCTGAATACGTTACTCTTCTTCTTTTCTCGAGAAAGTAGAAAATTATGCACAGAATCCATGTTGATCTACGAGTCAAGCAGTGGAAACGCGTTTTCTCAGCTGCATGCACCGTGAAAACCGGGGGAGGGGGGACGTCATAGGATTCCGGCGAAGCCCAGAGCCTACATGAACTCAACCCATCCCATGTCACTGATACCCGGCTTGATTTCCTCTGCAATTCAAAAGTCATTGACACCCTCCTTCCTCTTTCAGCAACACACCCGCATAAAGTCTAGTTGCTGCCACACCTGCTGCAGAGTCCCTTAGACCCGATAGTAGCCTCGCTAAGCCTCAATGTACAGGGTCATTTGGACTCCCAATACATTTCATTCCGAAGTGCACGCTGGAACTTTCTGAAGACCCTTCGCTTCTCCCTCCTACTTAAGAATGGTATCTTTTCGAAGACAGAATTCGGCAGCAACCGCCCAGTCTCTCAAAATTCGTTCGCAGTTCGTTCCGCAGGAGCACCTATCTATTTCCGTGAAATGGATACACAGGAAGACCATAAAACACTAGGGAAGATCGGATACCTGAAGCGGCTTGAACTCTATGGAACAGAAAAGCCGTATCAAATAACGGTCCGCCCGAAGTATGTCCAAGACTCGGACGCGCAGAAGACAAACATTGTTATCGATCCACAGGTCGTCAAGATTACTGATATCATTAATCGACGGGGTGAATTTAGCACGGATATTCAGGGTTTCGAGCTCGCCACTTTTCCCAGTTCATTATCCTCTGATGAACTCCAGGACTTAGACGAGATTGAGTCTCGTTACTATGCCGAAGCCAAGGAATTTCTCATGCGAAGATATAATGCTCACAGAGTGCTCATATTCGATACGACGGTATGCTCAGTCTGTCGTTCATCCAAGATATCAAGTGTAACGCAATATAGATTAGACGCTCGAAACCAGGTCGCAACACGGACACTACCCTCCTCAAGAACCAACAGATTCTAGGGCCATCCATTGACTGTCATGTCGGTAAGTCACCCTAGACTGTCTCCCAAACCTGCTCGAAAGATCTGACTTTAACGACATGACTCTTCGTAGATCAAAGCCCCAGTAGCGTTCGCAAGAGAGTGAGGAAGAACTTTCCTAATGACGCAGACCAGCTATTGGCTCAGCGCGTGCAAGTAGTCAAGTAAGCTGATCTAGACCAGCCCGCGTCTTTAGATCTGACAGACCCTATCACAGCATATGGCGAGCTCTCCGCTTCCCATGTCAAATCCGTCCTTTGGGCTTGTGCGACTACAGATCGACCAGACCTGGAGACTATACACCAGCTGATCTTGTCTCATCCGTTTGGGAAGGCGAGACATTGCAAATTTACCACAACCCTAACCACGAGTGGTGGTTCGCCAGCAAGATGGAAGCGGACGACGTGCTTCTCATCAAAATGTTTGACTCTGAGGGAGAAAGGGAGGGTAACGAAACGGCCATGTGTGAGTACCTTCTAGAATTCTTCTTTTCCATGAGTCAAGTTCTGCTTCTGGTATCGAGTCTTGCGGTCTTACCTAGCATGCACGTGGTTCGATATTTTCTAACAAGCACGCTTCGCAGGTACACCTCATTGCTCTTTCGACTGGGAAGACGCCCCTGAGGGATCGCATGGGCGAGAGAGCATGGAAATCAGAGCAATTATATTTTCTGAACTCTAGGAAGCTTGAGACTTTCAACTTTGGGTAATAATAGAAAGCTCCACACTCATTTGATTGAAACGAATTCACTGTGCAATTTCCAGAAGACTTTATGATATTAATGAGAGTTTTTATATCTTCCCCCTTTCCGCTGCTATCAAGTCATAACAATCTTCTTGGACAACACATGTATTAGAGTAAAGAGTGTTTCTCCATGAAAGAATGTCACGGATAAATTTCATTCCTATCAATATGCGACACGTCCTCGAACCAAGCTTCGTATGGTGCTGAGTATCTAATTTGATTAATCATTGATGGGATGCAGGGTAAGGTGTTAAAACTCACTTGAATCAGCCGGCCTTGTTGACGAAGTCATCGTCGTCGTCTTCATCATCGTCGTCGTCCTCATCAGGATTGGGCTGCTTCGGCTTCGCAGCATTACTCTCCTTCTTGGCGGCTATCTCCGCAGCCTTCCGACGAGCTTCGAGCTCATCCTTTACCCATTTCTTCCACGGCTGAGATCTCTGATCTTCATTTGGGTTGCTAGATACCATGTTGCGTGATGATGTTGAAATATTCAAGCTGACAAAGTTTTAGGGGCGAAGTTTTGATGCAAGACCGCGAAACATTGGCGCTTGAGAGTTTCACAGCCTCGAAAACAGGCCCCGAGGCTTAAGTATCCCTCTGTGTGGTATCATGCTCATAAATAGATCAGAATGCCTTGAGAGCTCTCTTCCAGCATCTGGCCAACATCACGCTCCGAGCTGTTTGCCGATGGTATGCGTTAATGCATCCTGCTTTTGCCATCCTTCCGTATGCACGGGAATATGTTGGAACACGTAGCCTGTTGGTTGTGGGTGTTGTGTCACCACACCGCTCGGCGAATCTGACACAAAGCTACATCGAGAAGGTCATCATATAATTTCATCGGGCGCGGGTGAAACAGACCACAGCTATCTTGTATGGCTGTTCTAGGTTCCTGCAGTTGATCTCAATCAACCACACAGTCTCTGATTGGTGAAGCGTAACTGACAGTCTTCTTTCATTGACTGGAGCCCCGCACACCTTTTACGGCAGTAATGTCACACTGTGGATGCGTGTGCCTTCGGGCATTTGGGACAATTTGAGGGGATGGAATATTCGCAGCCTGCCTTGAATGTGCATCAGGACTGAGATATCATAACTGCAGCCAGCTGGTTGTCAGAAACTGTGATCCAAGCCTTGGAATAATTTCGTCTGATTGGATGGCTGACGTACCCGAACTGCATGCTCCTTCCATTGGGGTCAAGTATAGGTACTTTTATGAACACACAGCAATCATTCCTTCCTCTGAAGCCAAGGTATGCACAGGCAGCCACGCAGCCTGATTATCTGGTGCCACCTGCCTGTCTTACAATTCACAACAAATATCCCTGTAAGAGGCAATACCTACCTACCCATCATTGGGACATTCCCCTCCTTCTCACGCAGACAATGATTTTCGACCGCACCAAACGCAAGGTTCTGAGTGGCAATCCCGACCCCGTCCAAATTCTCACCCTCTCCTGATCTTTCGTTAACAAGACTTCTTATGTGTGACCTTTTCGGCCGCCTCTTTCGTCCCCTGCAGGGCTCTACCAGTAGCTACCCTCAGCGAGTTCCCGCAACCATGACCGCGAAAATCGAGGAAGTGATCCGGTCACGTCTTGGCGTAGTGGAGGAAATACTGGAAATCACACATCAGCCTGCTTTGTCGATGGGCGTCATTCATCATGGGAAAGAAGTCTTTAGACACAATCGGGGCATTATCAACAATGAGACTGGCCAAACACCAAACAGCGATACTCTGTACTGCATTGCATCCCTTTCGAAAGCCTTCGTTTCTGCCGCTATAGACATTCTCGTCCAACGTCAGGAGCTGAGTTGGGACACAACAGTGGCCCAAGTTCTTCCAGGGTATGGTCGATATGATCAAGATGCAATGCTCAATGGCATGACGCTTCGAGATATCTGCTCTCATCGGACTGGCCTTCATGGTCTAGACGAAATAATTCAGGGCATGGACGGGCGTATCCTCCTTCCGAAAAGCGAGGTTGTCAATATCGTCAACGCCCTGCCCAAAAAGTTCGGATTTCGGACAGACTTCCACTACAACAACGCCCTATTCGAATTGGCCGGTGCAATAATTGAACGAATTTCTGGATCCCAGACCTGGGGACACTTTCTCAAGGAAGAGCTGTTCGACCCACTAGAGATGAAGCGGACAACGGCCTTTCGCAACGTCCACAAGACCGACGACAACATTGCTACGCCATACATGTGTCTGACAGACGGCTCGCTATGCAAAATAGCACCCACCGAGCTATCTGCGGATTCTATGAACGGTGGCTCTGGAGGACTCCGCAGCTCCGTGAATGATCTGCTCAAGTGGTGTTCCAGCCTGTTGGCATCCTTTGATGAGAAAAGCACCGCCAACCCCATTCGTCACAGATCACCAATCTTTGATCGCGCCAATATGGCCAATCCGAGCTCTGTTGAAGATGGCGACTACTGCACCGGGTGGTGCTATCACCAAACCCCCTCGAAGCTGGGATTAATCTCCCCTAATCGAAGCCTGCTCTCACCAGTTCTCGGGACCAATTCTGAATCCTTACTCGTCTACGGCCACCAAGGCGACGTTCCCGGGTATACGTGTTCCTTGTATCTTATCCCAAAGACTCAGTCTGCTATTGTCGTCCTATCCAACGGTACTGGCCTCTCTGACGCTACCGACTGGATTGCCCAGGATATCCTCCAGGCGATGTACAGCCTGAAGCCAACCGTGGATTTTGTCTTCAATGCGCATCAGGCATCCATTCTATACAAGACCACGTTCAAGAGGCTGTTTCAGTTGCCTCTCGAGGAACATAGAAAGATGGGTACGCCTACTCCGCCCTTGGACGACTTCACTGGGGAGTATGTAATGGAGAACCTGGACATCGCCACTCTCAACATCAAAGCTGGCCCGGAAACCTCATCAACTGGTCTTCGAATGAGAGTCAATGGTCTCGCGGACCAGGAGTACTACTTGTGGCATTATCATGTGGACGTATGGTGTTATCTTCCGGAGAGCGCTGACCAATGTTTGAGACGTGGTCTCGACAGAAGTGACTGGACCTCATACCTTATCTCATTTCAGAGGGATGCAGAAGGTCAAGTCGAGAAGTTGGGATGGGATATGTGTGGTGTGAGTGTTGTTTTCTACAAACGAAAATGAGATTATGGGAGCACTGTTGAATCTTGATGGATGGTGAGAGAATGGAATATGAAGCTGGTGACGGGAAGCAAGGATGAAAAGGCGCAGCAAAGGTCGTAGTTACGTTAATTAACTTCAATTGACAAGACAACCGCCCAAGCCGGGATATCGATCTATAGCTTCTATACACAACTCTCGCCAGAACAACTCCCATGAACCCAAAACGCCATCTAAACCATCTTCTATCCTTTGCTCTGAAATAACCAAGTCTAAATTCGAAGAACAGCAATACCGGAGATAGTGCGATTATCGTCAGAGAAGATCTTCTTCTTCTCAGATCCATCCACATTGCAGCGATAAATGCTGCCGCCAAGATCGCTGAAGTAAACATGTCCGTTCTCCTGGTCCAGCTTGACACCGATCGCCTCATTGAGATGTCTCACCAAGATCTCATACTTCTTGGACCCCTCAGACAGCAACAACAATCCCGTCATAGGATCGATATTCGCCCGGTTGAGCGTGTTGCCCTTGGGAATCTCTCCACGATCAGTCCAGAAAATAGTATGTGTCTCCTCGTCAACCTCCAAGTCGATCGGCTCAGGCAAGTCGCCGAGGAAACACTCGATATCATCTCTCGTCTCAGCCGTCTTGCCGGCCGGCATCTCGATGTTTGCGCAGAAGATGCGGCCCTGTCCGGACTTTGGCGCACCCTTTTGGGTCCAGTAGAACTTGCCCAGCTTTGGCGCGACGGAGATACCGACACACCACGTTTTCAAATCTGAGGCGTCGTTGCCGCCGATGATGAGGGTCTCGAGGTCGCTTCCGTCAAGATTGGAGCGGTAGACTTTCATACCCTCGCGGTCGCAGAAGTAAATCTTCTTCGAGGCCGGTTCGATGACGAGTTGTTTGGGCGTGTTGATGGTACCAGGCTCGAAGAGGGACTTGACGTCTGTGCCATCGATGTTCGAGGAAAGGACGGCGCCGTCTTGCTTGCCTGGTGTGCCCATACAGGTCCAAATCATGCGCTGAGTGTCGTTGGCGTCAATGTCGATGCCGTCGGGGACGTGTTGCCGGTCGACCAGGACGCGCTCTAGTTTGCCCTCCGACGAGAGCTGGAGGACTTGTCCGGAGGCTGAAGCGTCGTTTTCGTTCGCCAAGCCGAGGTCGAGGGCGACGATCTTGGGGAGATGGGGGTAAAGACCACCCTTTGCTGACTTGTTGCCGAGACGGCCCTTGGAGATGTACTCGCGTTGCAGGAAGTCGACTGTGTTCTCGGGAGACAGGCCGCGCTCCTTGACGTAGTGGTCTTCGATGAAAGCGACAGTGTCGAGACCAACCTCTGTTGTTTCCATTAGTCACTCGATCTGTGTCAGACAGATTGATGAATGTTGCTCTTACCGTCCATCATCGTGCAAGGACCCTTGCCGTGCTTGCTGAGCTCGTAAAACAAGGTATCAATCTCCTCGGGGCTCGACACGCCTTCAGCGAGAATCGACAATGTCTCTCTCTTAATCGCAGCCCACAACCGGTTGAAAACAAAGCCGGTAGACTCCTTGCGCGCAGTAAACGGTCTCGTTCCAACCTCCTTCTGCCTCTCCGTCAAGAAGGGGAAGATCTCCGGGTTCGTGAAGCCATCCGTCATCAGCTCGACAACCATGTTGTGTGGGGGCATGTAGTAATGTGTGTTCATGATGCGTGTCTTGGTCTCATCCCCCACTTTGCCGAGCATTTCTGAAGATCTGTACGACGAAGAGTTGCTGGCGAGGATGGCGTCTGCGGGGGCGTGAGCCTCCAAGTCGGCAAAGGTGTCCGTCTTGATTTGGATCCGTTCGGGGACGGCTTCGATTACGAGCCAGGCATTTGCGACGGCGGTTTCGAGATCAGTGAAGACTTGGACGGTCCCAGCGCGCTTGCGGCCTGATGCTGGGTATGTGTCGACATTTTGCTTAACGTAGTCCAGGCAGGGCTGGTGTTGCTTGAGGTCGGGCTCGCGGACCTGGACGTTGTAGCCGCCGGATGCCCATGTGCAGGCTGATATGGTACGTCAGGATATCGTTCAAGAAGTGTGCTCAGGAGTGAACCGAACTTACCAATGCGACGGCCGAGTACGCCGCCTCCCAGCACAGCAACCGGGCGGTCGCCGTAGTTTGATGGTAGTGAAGTCATTGATGTGTTGGAAATATGATAGTTGACGATTAAAGTAAGGGTCTAGGGTCTAATGATGTAAGATCTACAGTACTGAATGACACCTCAGAAAGCCAAGACGGCAGATGAACTTATATATGCATCGAAGACGGGGCTGCAGATCAGTCTAGAAGCTAGAGAAAGCCTCCGTCAAACAATTCGGCGGAGCACATCGTCATTCCCCTGAGCGCTCGCAAGTCGCCGAGGTTGCCGGAGACCCGTCAAGTCGGTCATCGTGGGTCCCGATAACGAGCCTGCAATCCTTAGTAAGTGGTCTTGAGCGGTCTGGTTGGTGGCGCGAAGCAAACAGCAGAGGGATAAACGCATTGACGGCTGTGGGTATGACGCAAGTTTCGATGATGGGCCTTGGACTATGAATCGGGTTTCGGTGCCGATCGCGGGTCGGTGTCGCCGGTACAGGATCCACTTTAATATTGAAAACGTTGATTTCCCATATGGAAGTCAAAAGGCCCGTTGAGGTGTCGAGAACAACCTGGATGATGATGGGACCAAGCTATGATAAGAACAACGTCAATTCCGTCTTATCATAATGAGCGCGAAACAGCGAGATTGAGCTGCTTTACGAGCAGACGCTACCTTTGGTTTGGGAAAAAGAGTTACATCTCAAATCCGTCACCTCGGCACTTGGTGGGGCGGGCCCGTTCTTTTAGTTCCGGCCTCGGCAGCCGCAAGCTTGTAAAGTGGGCCCGTCAGCTCCCGGCCTCGGCAATTCCAAGAATATCTGTCAGGGTCCGCATCGGTCTCGCTCTGGATGGAAGGGGTCTCTCTGAAAGTGCCGTGCGACGTGGGGGCAGTTTGAATTATTTCTGATCAGGTGCGGCCCTTATTCCGTTGCTTGCGGTCTGTCCCGATTCGAAATACATCCCTATCCTCCCCGGATTCCGTTTACTTCGGTGTTCAGCAGCATTTCTGCTTTTGACCTCCACACGGCTTGCCTTCGAATAGACTCAAGACACAGGGAACCTCAAGAGAAGTCATGGTCATCTTGCGCTGTGTCAAGCAATGGCCTGGGCTTAAAGTCACGGTCGACCAATCTTAGCTGCTCATCAAGACATTTCCATCAACCGCAAGAAATCATCATGAATCCAGTTTTCAACGAAAGGCGCAATAAGGAACTCTTGATTTTCACTATAGCGTCATCTTCTGTAGCCAGTGAATACAATGTCTCAACCATTTTCCGCACGCTTCAGTACTCTCAGACTTGCTCATCGTCATCCTTCGCAATAGGTCCCTTGGTGATGGATCCAGTCTCCCCCGCCTCAGCATTGAGCACACGCCGCTTTTCTTCCCTATGCGTGAGCAGGGTGAGCCCACTGGTCCAGACAATCAAGGCAATCGAGCTGGCGATCATGGCCCACATGCCCCTCTGCAGTCCCAAATATCAGCACACGTTTCATTCCCAACAGTCTGGTTCTCGAACCCTCACCGGGCAGAAAAAACAAAAGGGTTACTTACGGTAAACCATGGTGCCATTGAAGCGCCGTAGAAGATGATACTCCACCACGCGTTGACGGCGTTACTGCCCAGATTCATACCCGCGAGAACGACACCACGGAAGATGCCCTCCTCGTACCTCATCGCATCATTGCACCATGCGAAGAACGTTGCCTGGCAAGCATACACAGCACCAGCCCAGTAGTACGCGCCAAACACGACCGATGTCGACGCCGCGCTCGTCGGGTCCCTGGCTGCAACCAGAACCATCGCAGACGTCGCCACACCAGTGATGCCGATGAAGTACGCGACGAGATACCGCTTCCCGCCTAGGAAATCCGTCAAAGTCGCCCAGAAGAGTGTCGAGACGATGCCGACGGCGGGTACGCCGGTGGGATAGTTGTTGAGCTGGGCGACGGTGTACTTATGCGTGGGGTGGCTTTTCATGTACAGACCCAACAGGGAATTTGTGCTAAAGGACTCTGTCTCGCCGGCAATGATCCAAAGCATGACGAAACCCCACCAGTACCACGACGTGAGCACCTTCTTCGCGAAGCGGAACGTCAGCGGCGAGCGCTCCTGGATCTCGGGCACGCGAGACCGCGCCAGGACCTTTTCCTCTTCCGTGAAGTAGAACGCCGTCGTCGTGTGGGGCGTATCGGGGAAGCATACGAAGCCGTAGATCGCGACAGGTACAGTCATCAGTCCGTCAATGATGAAGAGCCAGCGCCAGCCGGAGAGGCCGTGCAGACCGTTCATGCTGCTGTGTATGCCCGTCTGAATGAAGCCGCCGAAGAAGGTGCCCGCGAGGCCGGAGGCCGTGAAGATGCCGCTGCGCTTGCCGAGCTCGCGCTCCGTGTACCACGCGCCGAGGATGTAGTGCGTTCCGACAAAGGTCGAGGCCTCTGCTATGCCTTGGAAGAAGCGGATGGCCATGATGGATTGCGGGCTGTGCACGCTGGCGGTGCACATTGTCAGGCCGCCCCAGATGATCATCATGAGGGGGAACCAGATGCGCGGTTTGACGTAGTGGAGGGACAGGTTGGATGGGATCTGTCCGATAACGTAGCTGGACGGTTTGTCAGTTGTTGTCAAGGAGGAGTGAGAAGTGCAATCCGATGACAAGCTCTAAACTTACCCGACTGTGAAGCATGTATTGATTTCGTTGAGTTGATTCCCCACGAAGCCAAGCTCCTCCTTCATACCGGATACGTATGCATTGTTCAGATTGGTACGGTCAAGCTAAAAGGACCTATTAGAAACTTTGTGCTCATCACGAACACCAGCAGAAATCTGGGAAGAGGCATTGACTCACGTAGTTGACCAGGTAACTCAAGCAACAAAACGTCAAGATGAAGAAGTCAATCTTGGAAACGAGCTTCTTTTCCCCTGGTTGATACTGCACATTCAGATATTGGCGGACTTTCTCGAAAGCCATGTTGGGCAATGGGTTCGGCAAGTGATACTGCAAAGAACCAAGCCTCTGTAAAATCAGCGAATCAACTGATGGATTGCCAATTGAAGGGATGCGGTGACAAGTCGAGCAGCTCAAGCACACCGTTCACCGTGATAGATGCACCCGAACGCTGACCGACGTGAAGTTCTTATGGGAATTGCAACCGTAGACTGTTTGCACCCCCTTGCCAGCAGTTCCCAAGCTGCCAAAGACCTAAGCTTGACACTTATCGCGGGCCGATATCTCCCAAGAGATAAGAAAATGGTCACAGGAATAAAGAGCAGGGATCTTGCGATAGGGCTGGTGTTATTTTTCCCCCGTACGGTAATCGAGACCGGGGGATAATCAGCGTCACAGGAACCGTTTAGGCGTTCTTTGACATCCTGTTTGAGTATGGTTTCTTATCTCAATGGCTTTCGCTGTGTAGGCGATCGGTTTTTACCCGACTCAGTCGAGCTATTGTCGGCTCCCTGTGTTGGTCGGCTCTTGTCGCAAAGCGTTGTGATTCGATGTCCCTGTTGCACTGTGAGCAACCAAGGTGCCGTTATCAAATGCTGGAGATCGCAGGCACCCCGCAACGAACCAGAATGGAACGATAAGCTCACAGCTCTCCCCGGAGACGTCGTCCGATGGTTGTCCGAGAGGTTTAGCCAAAAGCTAGGAGGCTATAGTTCAGCCTCTTCAAAACACGCCGGATACGCCCTGGATGTGGTCGCGATAGTTCAGACGCGACGATGTGGTGTTGCGTAGTGCTTCACGTCGTGGTGGCGAGCGTTTGCGATGGCGGCCGTGAAATTGAATGCGTCGATGGAAAGGCTCGGCGATATCGATTTGAGAGAATTTTACGTAGGGCTAAGGCTCTTTTAGACGCGTCCCACTTTGCTAGAGCGCGTTCTCAATTGACTTTTGAATGCTTGATGAAGAGAAGTTCTAGAATTGAACTCCACCGTCTTATTCGAAAACGCCTTGAGCATCTACGATCGTACATGTACTATCCGTAGGTTTTACCAGTGCTGCGGGAAAAGAAACCCGGCAGCGATCCTCACGGTCACATGGCGTCGTTTATTCCGGTGCGACAGCGGAGCTAGCTCATTAGGTTCAATTTGAAGACACTGGCTGTCTGCGTCATGGACCATAATGAGCAGCACCCGAATCGCCCTCCCGCGTTACACGGGGCGTTAGCTCAACTAAGGTCACCACTGTTGGCGGTTTCTTTGATTGATTGTAGAGAGCTGGCACGCGCGGGGAGGACGACTTAGCGTCCTTTTCAAGACTAGGGGGCAGTCCACACTCTAGCATTGCCCCTCCATGAACGTGCTTCGAAGGATGTCTTTACCCATGGGGCCGTACTGGAAAAGTACCCGCTTCTACGCAGTAGAGCTCATCGAAACAAGTTGACTTTGTACAGGCTTGACAGCCTGTGGTCAAGCTTATCAAGGTGAATTGAGTTGGTGGTCGAAGTCTCCGCACGCCGTCTCAACATGAATGTTCCCCGGCTGTCTTATCTGTCGAGACAACAGCCCCCTCGCAACACCACAGTCCCCGCGGATCCGAACTGACACTGTGACCCGTCACTTTGGTCACTCTCCTCAGATCTCGGGCGATGCACCCCGAATCAAATCACCGATGACCGGCGGCGCTGGGCGGTTCGTTCGCGCCATATCGCTCCTAGACTACGAATGTAAGTAGTACTTAGGCCACCAGTAGCCGTTGCTGGTCTTATTTAACAGTTCCGGAGCCGAGCTTGATCTGTCTAAACTCAACTTGTGAAGAGGCTATCGTTTTCCCTGACCACCTGGTTATCTTATCGTACGCGAACCAAAGAGACATCCTCATACGAAACTATCTCAGCCAATAGGTATTTTACTATGGGAAGCATTAAGACCGAGACATGGGAATTGGCAGCCGGACAAAAAACGAGAGTCACTCGCGGCAGCACTCCCCTCAGAATGGCTTGTTCCCAAGAACCTACTTCCTCCGGATTCCCAGGACGACGTCACATCGTGGCCCGAGACTTCGGGCTGGTTCACAGAGAAAGAGCTCGCCATCACGAACAGTGACGCCGCCGATCTGATCCCCAAGCTCGCATCCGGAGAACTCAAGTCGGTAGAGGTCACAAACGCTTTCTGCAAGAGGGCCGTTGCCGCTCATCAGTTGGTGAGTACCCCTCTCCTCTCCTCCGCCTGACTCTCTTCACTTGCAGGTGGGCTCTTCACTCACAAGTAAACTAGACAAACTGCCTCTCTGAAACGTGTTTTGACCGCGCACTCGCAACAGCAAAAGCCAGAGATGAGTACCTCGAGCGCACTGGAAAGCCCATCGGGCCCTTCCACGGCTTGCCCATCTCCCTCAAAGACAACTTCAATCTCAAGGGGCTTGATGCCACCGTAGGCTTCGTTTCTCACATTGACAACCCCGCCGAGTACGACGCTGCCCTCGCCACGCTGCTGGAGGAGGCTGGCGCCGTCTTTTACGTCAAGACCAACGTGCCGACGGCGATGATGATCGCGGAATCGGTCAATAATGTCTTTGGCCGGACGGTGAACCCGAGAAACAGGAATCTTACTAGTGGTGGGAGCTCCGGTGGAGAATCTGCGCTTATTTCGTTCAAGGGCAGTCCTCTTGGTGTCGGAACGGATATCGGTAAGTCATAGATCACTCCAACTCTGGCTGTTGCTTGAACGAAGGCCGGACGCTGATTCTCTCATTCGTGAAGGCGGTTCTCTCCGCATTCCCGCCGCTTGCACCGGCATCTTCACCCTCCGACCATCCTTCGGCCGCTTCCCCACCTTAGGTTGCCGCTCCGGCATGGGCGGCCAGGAAGCCGTCCAATCTGTCAACGGCCCCATGACCCGAACCATTACCGATCTCGAACTCTACAGCAAAACCGTCGTCAACCAAAAGACCTGGCTCCACGACCCGCGCTGCGTCCCGATTCCGTGGCGCGAGGTGGAACTTCCTTCGAAGCTGAAGATTGCAGTCATGTGGAACGACGGCATGGTCAAGCCCACCCCGCCCGTCACACGCGCGCTCAAGGCGACTGTTGAGAAGCTGAAGGCCGCTGGTAGCGAAATCGAAATTGTTGACTGGGAGCCCGTTGACCACAGGCAGGGGCTGACTCTGCTGGAGCGCATGTTTGTCGCTGACGGCGGTATCTCCATTCAGAAGGAGCTTGAGAAGTCCGGTGAGCCACTCAGGCCCGAGATGGCGGCGTACGGGACCGCGAAGGAGCTCGGGACGTACGACATGTGGCAGCTTCACCTCGAGCGTACCGCGTTCCAGAAGCGATATCTCGACCGGTGGACCGCGGCTGGGATCGATGCGATTCTGTGCCCCACAACGCCATTTGCGAGTGTGAAGAGCGGAGGCTTCAAGCATGGTGAGTTTAAAGATCATAACTACCTCTATGTCTTGTCTTGAGGAATTGTTCTGACCCATGAACTTACAGTTGGATACACGGGTGTTTACAATGTCCTCGACTACTCTTGCGTTTCCTTCCCGACTGGCTTGACAGCAGACCAAAGCTTAGATACGCCTCTCGACTCCACAGAAAAGCCACTCAGCAAAGACTGTGAGGCTATCCACGCCGAATGTAAGTCACGTTTGTATTTCTATAATCAAGGACCAACATGGCTAATGTTTCCTACGCAGACGATGCCGCGACAGTACATGGCATGCCCATCAGCCTGCAATTGGTTGCTCGGCGGTTGGAAGAAGAGAAGGCGATAGCTATGGTCAAACATGTTCTTAGCGTGATCTGATACTAATTATCAAGCAACCTTTGAAATAGAGATAATTTTAAGTATCACGGATTATGTGTGTTCTAAATAGTGGTCCACACAAGCCACGAGACCTTCTAACGAGACGAAGTGCGTCCTTCTCTATTATGATACACCTGCAACGCTCATCATTCGTGTACCCAAGCCGTCTAAATCGTCTTTCACCTTTTTATTTCACCGCGTAGCTGACCTTTGACTTCCCTTTACTCCTCGAAATCTTCTTCACGACAGTTTCCCCGCACAAATCCGTCGTGTCGACATGCGTACCACCGCAAGGATACACCTCGGCGCCCACAATCTCCACAACGCGGAACTTCTCCCCGGGCGGCGCAAGACTCCGGTCCGGAATCAGCCTCTCGAGCCCCCGCGGCCGGAAATCGTCCTCGTCCCAGAAATCGACCTTGACCGGCATCTTGGCCGCCAAGAACTCATCCACCTTGCCCTGGATCGGCTCCTTCCATTTCCCATCAATGAGGCCCTGGAACTCGCATGATGCCGAGTCCGGGAAATGCGACGCCTTGAGCTCGTCGAAGCCCTCGACTTCCTTCTCGAGGAGGTGCCGTACCGCTGCGCCGAGGACGTGTCCTGCTGTGTGGAGGCGGGAGTACAGCAGTCTCTTCTCGACGTCGATGGCTTGCTCTACCTCGTCGCCCTCTTTAAATACCGCGTCTCCGTTGAAACGTCCGAAATGTAGGACTTGGCCGTCGCGTACGGCGTCCATGCGTACAGAGTTGACGGCGAAGAAGGAGCCTGCGGTGGCGGTCATGGAGCCGATGTCGGAGGGCTGGCCGCCGCCTTGGGGGTGGAAGATTGTTTGTTCCGTCACGACTACGTGATCTTGGTCGCTTCCATCTTTGAAGAGCCCGCGATTGGCTTCTTCGAGGTCTGCAAAGGGGCGGATGGCGGTGACGATGGTCTTGAGAGTGATGAGTTTTGCGTTGTGCTGGAAGGCCAGGTATGTTCTGGCTGCTGCTGTCGATGCCATCGTTGTGTCTGTGTCTGAATCTATGTATGAGGCCTTTCTGTTCCGAAGGCGATCTGGGAATGAAACTTTATGAGACGATTTCAACGTCTGGAAAAGCGCCTATGATAGCTCTATAGGACTGGTGAGTAGTTGGGGTATCTCTTCTTGGCTGTTCTAACCGGTTCTACAGCCGGCGGGTTGACATGAAGGGCGCGAGTGATGATGAAATGTGGTCCGAAAGGCACTTTGGTAACATGAGATGGGGCCTCGGAGCGGCGCGTGCACGCTCTTTCAAAGGAATTGACAGGGATTGATTTTCTCATCCCCCTAAGAGGGGCTTTAAGAGCCGCCGTCCACTTAACCTCTTTAAATATTGAGTCAGGTTATCAACTGATTGTAGATCAAGTAGAACCAACACAAGCTTTGCTGATGAGAAGTGGACGAGCAAACCGGGCACACACTGTACTCATACTCCAGCATAACCCTTGCGTGGTAATTTCTTTGTACATTTCGGCGGTCGCCGCACCCACGCAGGAAGACGCCAGAGGTAGTGGCGAAGCACTTTATCCTTGCATCCGGCTGCTAATTAACCTTTGAGTTGCTGACTTCGAGTGGTTAGATGAGACCTGGATGTTTTCAGCGTAAGCGGCATGAGCAGCAGTCTGATTTTGCCCCAGGAAACGCCTTCACAGCTCAGGCCCCTTGACAATCTACTTACGCGTGATGCCCATTTAACAATCGCACCAACTGAGCCATGCTAGAATCAGGCAACTATGCACAAAGCCTAGGTAGCTAAAAACGTTTCTTGTGTGAGTGAAAGCTATGCGCTGTGGAACAGAGTTATAGATGAATGTAGCTCATACTTTCGGAAATCCTGCCCTGCATAAAGATCTTGGAGCGTTGCAAATGTAGTTCGGCGCGTCACTAGCATCTGGCCCGGCTGGAGGCGGATCGATCACAGAGGATTGCGACAACACTTCATTCGCTACAAAAACTATCTCAATGAATCTCTTGATCATGAATTTCCCTGAGAATTGAATGAAACATTGACAGTTCGAACTTCCAGCCTGTTACAATCCGTATACGTGTTGTTGGTTCAAACCATTTTTAAGCTACTCAGCCATGATTGCCTCCTTTCGATGCCTTAGATGCCTTCGATGCCTTCGATGCCTTCGAATTGGCGGATTCGACTGAATGCCACGAGTTCAGGGAATTCTTACCGTTTTCACCTATGTCGCCTCTGTCCATACGCAGGTGATTCAAATCGTGCTGATAGTCATTCTCTTTACTATTGACTTCGCCTCGTGATGCCCTTGAGCCTGGGAGATTTGGCGCATTTCGCTGTTTTTCTTTTAGCTCCTTGCTCTGCTGGGAGCGGTGAGAGTTTAAGGAGTCCTGGCAACCTGTACCACATTGTTTGGCATTGGCTCTGTCGAGGTTGTTAATGTATTTTGCGTCGTCTGGTCGTAGTTGATCTCTATGAAACTTCTTGTCGTCGGCCTTTAATTCAGCTTTCGTCGGCTTCTTGTTTGCTCTTGGGACGATTGAGAGATCATTGTTGGGAGAGACGTGAGTGATCTCCTTGTCATAGTGCTGGATGGGCAACCCGGCATCTTCGGTGTCTAAGCCGAGGACATCAACCACAGCCTCATCCCTAGTTTGAAGGTCGGGCTGATCTGTGACCAACATATCAGAATCAGTTGGAAAGGTCTTGAGGCTTCTTCAGCTTTACCTTCTTCCCCTACTTTGATTTTGATATTGTTCGTGTGCATGCCATTTCTGAATGATGGCGCCGAGGCGTAGGAGAGATCGGAGGAGACGACGATGGGATGTGCGGCTAGAGAGGCTGCAAGGGTCTCTAAGAGGACGATAATGACGAAGTACATGTTGTGCAACTGGCTTTTACCTGGTCGTAGGATAAGAATGTAAGGCAGCGGAGTGCTAAGGTGACTTGCAGAGATAAAGGATCAACACGATGTCTTCAAGTGGGCTTAATGCTGCTTAAATTTGTTACGCAGAACTTTCTTTCAGTTTGGGAAAAGATAGCTTCCAGTTGTGGCATGACTCGCTCTCATTCGAGCGTGGAAAGTATCGACTCAAAGAACAGTTAAACATCCGGTTAAGATTTATATTAGCGCCGATATTGAGTTAAGCTAGAGCTTTTGTGTTGTTCCTTACTAGATAGAGTTAAGCAATAGAAGTGAGGCTAACATGCGGCATTTCTAACGAGCGATACTTGCTAAACTAGAATTTTTAGAAAGGAAACTAATTTTCTAGCAAGCTTTCAGGGCAGTTGTGGTTGCGAGACTGGTCTGCGCTTTTCGAGATCGAAGCCTTGAGGGATGAGCTGTTTGAGAAATCCATAGAAGTTAAGATAGGCAAATTACCCCTCTCCAACCCATGGTTCACCAATGATCCTCGTTAACTCAATTCTTCGCAGTACACGTACGCTCCTAAGCAGTCGGCACCTTAAAATTCAGAAAATCCCTGCCCTCACTCCGCACGCCATCAATACCATCACAGACGAGCGAAGACACACCGCGTGAAGTGTGACGCGGCCGGCAACTTTGTAAATGGCCAGATAACGAGCCGATAAATCGCACTGTGTGCTCCTCGATGATATTTTGGAGCTTAGATGTCGCTGTGGCGGGATGTTTGGATGTACTGGGAAGAGTGTGCGCTTAGATCTGCGATTTGAACCTCATACTTTCACCACGTCGCAAATAGGGACAGGATATTAAACTTATGCCTGTCTACAGATTCGTAAGTGCACCTGGAACTCTTGATCGGCCGTCGAAAACCGGCCGTCGAAAATTCAGATCAGTATTTAGGCTCGAAATTTTACTTTAAGCCTTACAAGCCTCATGATATAAGCTGTGGGCTTCTGATTCTTGCATGATGCTGAGTTTACGCGCACTTTTGCGGAAATGCCCCTAACAATGGCTGCTTCCCAAATACTGCATTTCAATGTATGCACCTAGTAAGGTCTCTGAAGCCCAAATGTCGCTGGTTCAATTCCAGTCACCGGCACACAAGATCCTTGGTTCATGAATCTGTGGCAAGTAAAGGGAGGCGGAAAATCTGGCCGAAGCTTAATGGGAGAGTGGCAGAAAGATTGAGACGATCATGATGCCGACCACCTCACCAATAACAACACCCTTGGTGAAGAATCCGACATGATTGTTCTTTTGGCTACATTCGTAACATGATCACCAAGCGACCCAATCTTACTCCGGCAGGACCTCACACGGACTGAATACAACGGCAAGCCCACCGTAGTACTGGCTGCAGCATACTTTAGGCAGAAGAGGAAACGCCGGAAACGTGAGAGCGGTGGATATCAAACTGGAGGACGACCAGAGATTTTGTTAAAGCGCCCAATCCCGTCTCGACGGAAATCGCGGATTTAGAACGAAAATCCACACCCACGGCCCCATTGATGGGGAGAAAAGAGGAAAGTTCGGGCATTCAATGACTTGAGTCCAATCTAACGGTACAGGGCTGCTCAAAGACCCTTTCAAAGGCGGGCACTAATCACTTTTGCTGGTGGACGTGACACAGCTGACCCAGCTTTGGTGTCCAATTGCCGGTGTTGGCCTTGCTGGTAGAAGCTACTGGAATGTTCTCAGTCAGCTTGAGCTCCTTCCTGATCATCACCGGCTTCGCATTTCCATGGAATGACCCATGACTGACTGTTGAGCCAGAATAAACCAGGAAGCAGATCATGATGGCCACACGTAGTTGGTCGAGCCAAGAATTGCCGCGGAGGCAGAGCGACAGGTTCCTTCAAGATTTGTGACCCCTTCCAGAGGAAGAGAAAGACACGCTCCGCCGATAAGCCCATGTATGTGCTTCCATATTCTACATCATCGAATCGCTTAACGCCCGAGTGACGTATGATTTGGTTTCGCGGAAAGGCGCGGGCTTGGATACGCAAGTTCAATCGAAAGAGGAAATTGGATCTCAAACTACATGTACGTCTCAGCATGCGGAACTCATAATAAGATCAGGTTGATGCTTCGATGCTGAGAGTGGTCCTGTGTTTCTGTTCCACAACACATGTGGCCAACTTTTCATCGGCATGGGCCGAGTACAGCATTTGTTCCACCATCCAGGAAGTGGCTCATGAACCAAGGCACGACCGCCCTGAGTACATATACTGCAGACGATGCCCGAGCATACTATTCACCACTATTGCCAGGAATCTCACAAGCACGTTCACCGCAAGAAAACGGCCATTAAAATGCCACAATCCAAACGGACAGTACAATCAGATTAAGGTAATGTTGTCTTCCCAAGTATTAAGCCTCACCAACGTTGACATTTCTTAAGTTTGGGCTAGTCTCATCACAAATATGAGTTACCTCCCCGGGCTTTTGACCTTACATCATTCCCTCCTGGCCTCGGATACAAATTACCCCTTCATCGCTCTTCACACAGACTGCTTTCCCGAGGAGGGCCGCGCCGCCATTGCTGCCAGAGGGATCCCCCTCCAACGGGTTCCACGGCTAAGCCCTTCGAACACAAGAGACTACTCAAGCGAGCCACGTTTTGAAGACACATGGATCAAACTGACCGTCTTCTCTCTCACCGCGTACAGCCGAGTCGTCCTCCTAGACTGCGACATGCTCGTGCGCAAGAACATGGACGAGTTGATGCTGCTGCCACTGAATCCCGCCGGCACCACCATCACTACCGGCACAAAGGTCTTCGCTGCCGGTCACGCGTGCACCTGCAACCCCCTCCAGCGTGCACCTGCAACCCCCTCCAGAAGCCTCACTACCCGGCCAGCTGGGTCCCGGCCAATTGTCCGTTTACGTCTCACCACGCCGACCCTGATGCAGCCCAGACCAACGGCAAGGATCTTACTCAGCAGCCACTTGGGCTTCTAAACAGCGGTCTTCTCGTCGTGATCCCCTCCAAAGGTCAGTACGAGGCGATAGTAGACTGTGTCAAGACCGCACCTGCAGAGTGGGTATTCCCTGACCAGGACCTCCTCGCCAATCTGTTTCGTGGACGATGGGTGGTGTTGCCCTACGTTTACAACGCACTGAAGACGCTGAGATGGAACGGCGTGCACGATGCTATTTGGAGGGACAAGGAGGTCAAGAACATTCACTACATCCTTAGCCCCAAACCTTGGGCTGATCGTGAATGTGATACATCGGATCACGACGAGTCCCATCAGTGGTGGTGGGCGGCGGACAGGAAGCGCAGGGCACGGGAGGAAGCCGATGGGATTTCTGATGGGTATTGAAACATGCAAAAGAATAATTAATTGGAATTTTTGTGTATGCCATTGACAATAGATTCATATTATGGTCCTTCACAGATCTTCCACGCTGCGGATGGTGCTACGTAATCGGATACCTATGCAACCCGAACACAGACTAAGAAATGCCAGTACGTGAAAACACTAGGAAACTACATGGATACCTTGCAAGTGAACGGCATATGACTTTCTTCAACAGACACCAGGAGCCTTGATAGACAAACGATCCCTAGGTATCCTTATTGTTTACTCAGTGAGCCAATGGGCGGTGGCCCCAAGTACTCAAATGTTGTACGCCTGAGTCAATCATCTCTGTTTCTCTAGGTAGTTACGAGAAGAAAAGTTTTTACTACTGTAGCTTGCTTGACCTATTGTAAGGCCTTTGGTTAGGTGCCGCAGTGTTCACATAATACGCCCAAGGTGTGTTCTGGGTTACTGGGTTTGAGTTAGACATCTACTTAAGTAGCCAAGCACTTGCTGCTGGCCTTCTTGATCACACGTGTGGTAACTACCCCTATTACTTGGGAAGGTTCTAGCGTTTCTGATCGCGAAACAGCCGTAAATTTGACAAGTGGTCCTCTGTATGGAATAGGCTTGGCGCACGCCAAGTCATTTCTTGTCGCTGTAAGCTTGTATGTCTTGTCCGTAGCTATCGTCAGCTCCCTCGGTGTTCTTATCGGATCAGCTGTATTTACTTGTCTAAGCGCGGTCGGATTTCGCCCCACCGTTGCGGAACGCAACCAGATTTTCCAATGCCAGACGCAGCCAAGCCAAGGCTGGTGCCGTATAACTGAAAACACTTAAATACCAGTGATTATAAGTGCCTTTCTCTTAATATTTGAAAAATAAACTCCTCTATCCGATGTGAACTTCAAAATGGGGTATTGATCACGCCGGTAGAGATCTCTGGACAGTAAACTGGAGTCGGCGCTCGTAATAAAATTTAGAAATTAGCCTGAAGTCAACAAGGTGCTAAACAACAAAGATGGCGTCAAGAAATGGTATTCCTCTGTTGCCACACAACTACCATAATCTTTGCTTCAAGACCAGAGAATCTTTGTGGTTTTCACTTGCCGCTGTCGGGTTTAATGACGGTTGAAATGCGATCGGTCTGAAATTCTTCACCCCATACACCCCTACGTTGCTGACTCAGAGGGGTCGTCCAGATTGGGCTTGTGAGTGGTTGCGGCAAAGTCTTTATGCGCCATATCAACCGCCAAGATCAAAAGAAGCGAGGCTTTTCCCGCCTTCAAACGGTCGAGAATGGATGCTAAATGCATCCGTTAGTCGATGCGAGTGTAAAGAAGCACACTCTAAGTGGATTTAAGCTTCATCTCCGCTGGCTGTCAGCAATGCCACCGGAAGAACTACCTACAGTCGGTCTCGGTTTGACAGAAGCTTCAAGCACGGACCGGCATCCGGCAACCGGCCGCTACAGGGGGTTATTTCAGAAGCTTGCATCCGTACTCCATTATAGCCGGCCTTTTTCCTCGTGGGGGAACAGGAGAAAGATTTAGGCGCAAATCTCGGCCGTTCGCCGAAGACATGCCGCTTCGATCCTTGGCGACTGGCAACCGCGCGGTCAGTTGTAGTCAGATCTCCAGACGGTAGTCTCCATGCCTACCTTGGAACCTGTAAACCTTGTCAATTCTAAAGCAGCAATGGTAATTAAAAACTTAGACAGCAGCTTCCGAATCGCGTCTGATGGACTGCATGTTGGTACGCTCCTTCAGCTCGGTCTCTCCGTCCCCAATGCCTTTACCTGGTACAAGAATCGCGATAGATCACTGATCTTTGCGGCTGCGAGTCTTTGACACAACCTCAGAGTAGCGAGGCCGGCAATGAGGCCCTGGAAGACATATTGATAATAATGAGGAATACGTCATCCTAGGTGACGATAGCATTGGCGGCCTATAGCTGACTTCGGTATATCGCCCGGCTTGGTGCGCTAGTCTTGCAACTTCGGACCAGTTGGTGACGCGGTCTGTTAGGGTTACATCGCGGCCATTGTTCAATCGTCAATGTTGCCAATGCTCGTTTCTTTTTTTCTCAAAAAAATTCCCCGCTAGAGTGGAGCTGATGTCGGATGAACTATGGATTTACTGCGAGCTATGTAGTTGTGCTTCATGAAACAGGTTGCCGAAATGGAAATGTGATATTTTTTCTTGCACGTAAGGTAAGCAATGGTGAAGTCTAAACTTTCCTAAAGCACCTCGCGTACGCTTTAACTCTGCTATCAAGAATGGCTCGGGACTGTTAACCTATTAAAATCTTACAAAAGCATAGGTCAGCATAATATGTAGTAAGGAGGAGGAAAGGGGGCGGAAGGGGTGAGCCTGGCAGGGGCGGAGCGGGGCGGATATGGGTCCGTGTTTGTCATGAAATGCGCGTATCCGCGGGGATGCCGTTCACAGCATGGACGAGGTAAGTAGGTCTTCAAAAGGCCTCCAGTGATTATTGAGTTGTAAAGTAAGAATAATAGCAATGTTCGTGTGGCAACTTCCCTTTGGAGAAACGCTCCTATCTAAGACGGAGCCTGATCATTGCCCTGGATTGGAAAATGCTAGATCTTGATTACTGATATCCCCGAAAAAAACATTGTGTCCAGCGATATCCGTACTTTGTAGGAACATCGATGCCCCTGCATGTTCTTCGTGGAGACCACGGATATACTTAGTTAGAGTACGGCCCGATCATGGCCCACTACAAAAGGTGTGCTTGCATGCCTTCGGATGTACCCGTGGCCGCGGGAGAGGATCTCAGGCACCGCCTCCACGAAGAAAAGCTTAAAAGCCAAGAGTCGAAACGGAGTATGATATGACTCGCTCTACGTGCTCGAAGAACAGATATCGGAGGGATGACAAAGCTGACCGTGAAGATTAGATTAAGTTGTTCAGGGGTAAGGTAGTTATCACAACAGAGAATTGACCAGCGGACGGAGTGCGGCAAGTGCCACAGATTGCAACATCTTGAACCCACTCCGAGAACGCAATCTCCGCCACGGTGGCGGAGTACGTTCTTATTTTTAATGGTATGCCCGGACGTTAGCCGCGGTCAGTTTGACATCTTATGGTTATTGCGGCATGTTGACCAACCACCAGGTCACCTACCTACCTACACCAGAACTGCATGAGGGTTCCAATGTGTAAAGTAGACAAGGTTGCTCTAGTAGCAGTCCACACTTTCTCAACCAACATGACGAACCACATGTTGATTTCACCAGGAACATTGGGCCCACAACCTTGTGCTTGCCATATCGATCTAAACCTGAGCCGCACTAGTCTATACTCAGCATCGGACTACGCGTCCTAGACTTTAGATCAGGACAGCGACTCGTGTAATGTAGCATTCTAAGTGATGGAATAACATCCCCAGAAGGCCTTATCTCTGTCCCCTAGTGGAATGCAGCTAGAAGCGCGGGTAAGGAGATGTGCCTCGGTGGGGGTAATGGATGCTCTACCTTATGCAGCACGGGGGTCTCGGTCGGCCTTAACCGACTTGGCGTATTGCGCCATGCTCAGGTACGCAACCACAGCAAGTTCGAATGGAGGCTGACTGCCGGGCAGCTTATTCTTGGCCAGAAATGATCCAGGTAAACTGAATGCCTCCATAAAGTCTGTATACTAGGTAGAATCTGGTCTAGATAAATAGATGTTCATCTGTCCCAAGAAGTGGATGTCTCTTTTCCGGGCAAGTTCACAGTCTTTACTACGATTGCCACTAAGTAATTATCACTCGTTCTTTTACTACAAGTCATTCTCTACAGTCACTCTTTTTTATCTCTTTAAAGTTAGAAGATATTCGCCCACTAGCAAAGATGCCCTCCCTCTTGTCCACAGCCATCACCATTCTGGCTGCCTCTCAGGGGGTTCTAGCAGCCTGCACTAATCCTTCCGTCCGCAAATCTTGGTTGGTGCCGCCCTCTTCACCTGAGAGAACGAGGCTATGGAGAGGAAGTTCGCTAACACGAATCCAACAGGTCCGCCCTGACTGACGATGAGAAGACCTCGTACATTAGCGCGACCCTTTGCTTGATGGACCCTGCCCAGGCTCCTGCCAAGACCGGGTATGCTGGCTCCACGACTCGCTGGGAAGAACTCCAGGCTGCCCACGTCTCTCAGGCTCAGTTTGTTCACTCTGTCGTAAGTGTTAAGGCCCATTAAGCGTCGAGTGAATTAGGCGAGTACACGATCAAAAACGAAGGCTAATGCAGAATTTGTTGTTTAGGGCGCCTTCTTCCCTTGGCACCGTTGGTACATGACAGTCCAGGAGAAGCTCCTCCGGGATGAGTGCGGCTACACTGGCCCCATGCCGTAAGTGACTCATTACAAGCCACTTCATCCCTTTTGCATTAAAGGCTCTTCTATGGGCTTGACATAGATGCATCATAACCATACCTGGGTGATACTGTTACTAACGAGTGGGCCACATACAGATACTGGGACGAACAGGCTGAGCAAGCCGTCCTGCCCTTGGAGAACGCGAGCATCCTGAACGCCAGCGCCACGGCCGGCTTTGGCTCCGCTTCCCTTGACGCGAACGGCTGCGTTGTTGATGGACCCTACACCAATGTCAGACTGACTCTCGACACCGAGCTCAACCGTGTTGCCCCTGTCTGCCTGAGCCGTGACTTCAAGCAGAAGGAGTACGATCAGGTCGCTCAGAAGATTATCGATGCATGCATGGCTCTGGAGGACTATGTGAACCTGAACAACTGCTTGGGTGCCTCCCCTCACACTGGTGGCCACTACGCCATCGGCGGTACTGTAAGCAACTGCTCCATTCTCACAATGCGCACCTTTTCTGCCATGAGACTAATGGCATCCCTCAGATGGACGACCCCTCGCTCTCACCCGGCGACCCGCTCTTTTTCCTCCACCACACCAACCTGGACCGTCTCTGGTGGCAGTGGCAGGCTCAGAACGAGTCCCGTCTGACTGATATTGGCGGTAATAACGTCGCTCAGGGATTCTTCTGGTCTAGCGTGCAGCCCTCCTCCCTCGGTGTCAACGCATTCCTTCCCTACTTCAATGACAATGGCAATGAGACCACGCTCAACCATGTCATGTTGATGGCTGGTATTGCCGAGAACATCACCATTGCTGAGGTTATGGACATCAAGAGCGATGCCATCTGCATCGAGTACCAGTGAGATTACACGTAGTGAGGTCTGTATCGAGAGCAACTTGTCTTAGCTTCTCGTTTGGAGTTAGACTCTAATTAGACAGGTTCTATGGAGGTGTTGATGAGAGAATTGCGATAGTTTCCGCTTTGGGCTGAGCGAAAATTGCATCTACATTTAATATGGGCGGATGGATATTATATAGACTGCGTTGCTTCAATGGAAAATTCTTATACCCAATTCCCATGCCAGACTATTATTACTGCTGAACTTTCGTTCTTTGATCGGTTGATCCTTAGAGGCTTTCGCCTGCTTTCGACCCTTGCGAGAGGAAAGAATCCAAGAATATTCATGGCGAGTGTCTCACGGCGGACATCCGTACCATGAGATGTTCCCCATGTCATAAACGCTGTACGTAACGATAAGGTATTATAAGAGTGATCAAGTACAATGGAGACAGGATTCCGGAATTCCCAAGCTTAAGTGTGATTATGCGATTGTTTGAGGCAGATCCTAGATAATAACCAACAATGACAGAACTTGCTTCTCAAGTCTTGTTGACATGAACGATAATCTTCCCCGTTGTACGTCCTTCCCTAAGCTTCGCATATGCTCTTGGTGCGTCGCGCCACTCAAATTTTTCATCAATCAACACTCGTACTTTTCCCTCTACTATCAACCTGCTAATTGAGCTCAGATCCTCTTGGCTCGGCGTTACCCTCACGGATTGAAACTTCCTCTTACCACTACTGAAGAAACCTGGCAACAGGCTTCTCCGCAACATACCTACCATCGACTTTGACATACCAACCTGCACGAACACTCCCTCTGACTTGAGGAAATGCGAGCAGCTTTCGTACAAGCCCTCTGTGCTGCCAACATTGTCTACAGCGATATCGAAAACACTCCCCTTTCTCTTGAGTTCGGTAACAACGTTGAGTTTGCGGTAGTCGATAACTTCATCAGCCCCGAGACGTTTGCAAAGATCGACCTTTGCCGTCGAACAAGATGCGACCACATAGGCACCGGCAGCCTTTGCGAACTGGATAGTGAAGGAACCAACACCGCCACTTCCACCGTTGATAAAGACTTTAGACCCTGGCTTCAACGACTCTTTTGGAAGAGATTGAAACGCCGTCAACCCAGCGGTGCCTATAGCAGCTGCATCGTCGTGGTCGACGCCCATAGGGAGCGGCGCAATGTTGGAGGAGGGAGCGACGAGGAGCTGACCCAGACTACCAAACCGCGGGAGCTTGGTCCCGATGCTCAAGGCCCCGAAGACAACCTGACCCTCGGAGAATCCGTCGGCACCGTTTTTGGAACGGATTCGGCCACAAAAGTCTGAGCCTGGACTGGTGTCCGGCTGGAGCATGAACTTGCCAAAGACTGGGATCTCGGGCAGCTTGTACTCAACGGGGTTGATGCCCGCTGAGATGACTTCGATGAGGACATGGTCTTTGGAGAGCGATGATGCATCTGGTGGGATCGCGTTTTCGTTGAGAGTGAGGGAGTTTTCTAGTGTCTCCTTGATGGAGCTGTATTGCCAAGCTTGTATCTTCACTGGCAGAATCGAAGGGAGGTGTGCGGCGGAAGTTGTGCGTTATAACTTGGTTTCAAGTCAGATAACCCTGCAGGGAACGTAAAAAGGTAATGCTTGAGAGAAAGTCTTAACAGAAGATTGAAGATCGTCAACCAGCCTCAAGTGCCAGGTATTAATTCATATATCATTGCAACTGATCTCGATACGGATGCTGTGAGCGTCAAAGGAAGTCCGCACCTAGTCCGTCGGATTACAGGGGTCATTTAAAGTTATCTCGGGTTCGGATTGACCCCTGGTTGGAAAGCTTGTTTGCAGGGGCCTCACACCCTCTGTGCCTGAACCACTAGACGAAATAGAATTGGGCATCTTTTGGTCTTCATGGACAACCGGCGGAGTTTTGAGAAAAGAGGAATGCGATTGATAGCTAGCTAAGAAACTGCCAACTTCCCCCGGCGAGTCTCCGACGAAGCGAGATCTACTTACTAATACCCCTGAAGGGAGGCTAAACCTCGTCAACACGCTTACTCCGACTTTATCTCCTCTACCAGCTAAGTGTGTTGGGGTGAAGAACCTCCATGTTATCAACGATGCCAAAGTCGCGAATGCCACCACCGGGCGTGTAGACACTTCCATTGTACGCAACAGCCGCCATGCCGTGACGAGGGGTGTTCATCGGCTGAAGCTTCTCCCAGGAGTTGGTGCGCGTGTCGTACACCTCCGTTTCGTTAAACACGAAACCAGCCTCCGGATCCAGATTTCCTTCGCCCCCAAAGGTGTAGATTCGTTGCCCGACAATAGCCACTGAGACACCACCTCGAGGGGTAGGCATTCGCGCTCGCTCGCTCCACTTGAGCGTCTTGAGATCGAGGACGTAAACTGTGTCGCGGACTGCCGTCTGGCTACGGAAACGGCCGCCGACGACGTAAAAGTTGTTTCCGATGACGCCACCCCCGGCGTGCTCGCGGCCTTCAGGTAGACTAGGTAATGGCTCCCATTCCTTTGTGATAAAATTGTAAGACGAGACAGTATCGACAGTCTCTTGGAGCCCATCTTCTCCGAGCTCGAGCAGACTGATGCCGCCGGCAACAATAATCCTATCGCCAGTGACACCAAGGATGGAACTGCCCCTCTCCGTGCCATTGGGCATGGGAGGGAGCTCAGTCCACGTGTTGGTCTCAGGATCATACTCGTAGCAGTTTGGAAGCGCGCGGAAGGCCGCACCGCCGGAGAGTCCGCCGAGAATGTAGATCTTGCCGTTGGCCGCAGCGGCATTGGCGTGGTTCATAGGGATCGGGAGGGGCGCGACGAAGGACCACTCGTCTTTGGGAACGTTGTACACCTCCACAGAGTCAATTGTGGAGACACCAGTCGGCTGGCTTGCGTCGGGTTCGATGCCGGCAACAACGTAGATACTATCGCCGAGAGCCACGGCGGCGTGCTCCTGGCGAGGACCGCCGACCAAGGGTTTGAGTACTTCCCACGTCTCGGTGGTTGCTAAGGTGCACTTGGAGGGCGCAGGGGCGGCAGCTGACTGTCCACTGAGGAGTGGCAGCAGAGCGAGACAAGAGGCGAGGTGCTTTGTCAACATGATGAAGTGATAAGGTAGAGATAGGTTCAATGTGGATAATTAAAATGTGATGTCTTCAAGTCAAGATGTCTGATGTGATGACGGTTTTGAAGAATGATCGAGATTAGCTCTCTGGCTTTATACAAATTCGTCACCCCTTCCCCTGGGTATCAACATCATGAAATCCAACTCATTTTCTCATCATATGGTCGTAACGAGCGCCAAGGTGCTCCATCAGGAGTGAATGGCTGTCTTCAGCAGCACAGCCTCAAGGAACTACAGCAGACATGGTATTATTGAGAGCGAAAAAGCTGGACTCCAAGCAAGATGATCAAATTACTGTGGTCTCGGGAACTTTGAACTGTCCGTGTGGCCGTAATGGAAGCCATGCGCAAAGAAGACTGCTGTCGTAGATGACATCTTGATGTAAGGTAAACCGCCTTTTGTTTCGGGTTCGGATTGATACTGATTCTTGGCAACGGAGCAATTTGTAAGTCTCCATGAATTGCCTCTCACGCCAGATTGCGCACGATGATTCCTATGTCTCTTGGTCTCTTAAGTCTAGTACTATCCATTTTCGACATTTGTAATCATACCGTGTCTTGATTTAGGCAACCAGCGGGGTACGAGGAACAAGGTACGTAAAGCTTCTATTTGAGAATATAGATGGCTATCAAGGTCATGGTAGGAAATGAAATCAGCTGATATACCTAAATCGAAGAATGACCACGGGTTGATTCGGTTCTCCGCCTCATTTAACACTCGTCAGAGGGATATCTCCGTTTTGACTAGCTAGCCTTGGGTTAACATAGTCTTCTGGCCACTTTATCTCATTGCGCCAACTTGGCGGAAGAGATCTAGTTATTGCGGCAAGCAGGTGACGTCCCCACGCTTTCATGAACCAAAATTGAGATCCCGCTGCATGAAGGACGGTACAATAATGCGCAAGAATGACTAAAGACGCAGGGTCTCTGACAACAAGTAAGGCCATGAAGTTTTCACGCAAAACCATGGGCCAAGACACGGCAACGTTCAACTCGGGAGTGATAGAAGATGCCCGTTCAATGCTATCCCGGAAGCCCGAGATTGTCTCGCTGATGACATTCTTAATCTCCGGACTAACGTTTTGCTGATCCAATCCACACTCGATTCGCGAGATGTTCTCTTGCAGCAATGTTAGTAACTCGTTGCCGCCTAGATACGGATTGCATTGCATGAAGTCCTTCAATATGCCATGTCGCACATTCTCCCTAGCCGAGGCCATGACACTGCTGACACCGCGGATGAGGGTAAAGACCTCCAAGATGTCATCAACTTCTAGTTGCCGGAAGGGACTATGAAGCGTTGGACCAGAGGCAGCGAAGGCGCCAATAAAGAGTAATGACGAAGCAGCGAAGAGAGCGTCGCAGTTCGCAGGCGTGACGTGCGAAATCTCAGCCTGAACTCCACGAATTGCATGGTGTTGGTGCTGTAACGCCAAAGATAGTTTCTCCTGACGCTGTTGTTGTTGCTGCATATGAGCTCGCGTGAAGAAAGATCCAAGTGGTTCCATGGTTGCGAGGTGAAAGGCGGAGACTGCGAGGATCTGATGCATGAGGTAGGGCGAGTCCGCTGCCACTGCCGGAACCTTATCGCGCCAGGTGTGAAGGTTGGCACCGGGTAAGGTTGCGGAGGTTACTGAGGTGAAGTGGTTCATCAAGCCGAGATCCATCATCCAGGGGTAGGCGTTTTCGGTCACGGGTCCGACGGGGAAGTCTGCCCCTAAAGAGGGCGGGGGTGTTTTCGATGAGGCTCCTCCTGGTGGGGTGCTCTTGGATGAGATGGTCGACGAGTCGTCTCCGTGGCCATCTAGAGCAGAGGCGCGGATTTGCGAGCCATCTTGAATTGAAGATGGCGCCAGGCTACACTCGATCTGTAGTCTGACGCATGCGCCACAAGGTCGATTCTCATCGCACTGAAGCTATGTTAGCCTTGGGTTGTCTTCTTGGTGGGAAGAGGTGGAACAAAGCGGAGACAAGACCATAGCCCGACGCACCTTGACCTTTCTCTGTTTACAGTTGGAACAACCGTTACGGGACTTTTTGTGTCCAATTCGCGGCATATTGGGCAGAGGCGAGGGACACAACTAACTGGGCCGGTTTCTTTCGATTATCGACTCGAGACTGCAGAGATAATGGACTGGGGCGCCCGAATCCGAAGCCGATCGACCGCTCATACATATTTATCTATCCTTAGTGTGCAGACTGGGTTGCGGAGATTTGATTTCTAAGAGCCGCGGACTTTCTAAGCTTAGACAGTGGGTGAATCAACACCCGCGACAAAACCTAGTCAGTGCTAAACTTACACGTATTCGACGCAAGGGCCACCAGTCATTCGAACATCAGCCAAGACTTAAGCCAAGAGATTGACAACTTCAAGACATGAGATATTAATATCGACAGAACAGCAAGCATAGCCTCAATGATGTTTACGAAGAGCCTGCGGGAAGAGATATCGATATCAGAAAAATCGTTGATAGGTCATCGAAGCCAAGGAAGGATATGCTACTAGCAACGCGATGTTTATATAACCATGAGGTGGAACATCATGCCAAATTTCCATTACTTTATCCAGGAAAATACCTATTATTGCAACAACTTCGGTTTCTCGTCAAAGACACCATAGAAGAGTGCTTCACTGTCTGAAAAAAAGTCTATACTTCATCTTCGAGGTCACCCAACCATGGACTCACCAACAGATAACAGCCCCGGCGAGTTCGTCTTCTACCACTACGACCCTTCTCTTCCGGCAGCATGCATCTTCATCGCCCTCTTCGGCATTTCATCCGCGCTGCACCTTTTTCAGATGATCAAACTGCGGGCCTGGTACTTTGTTCCCTTCTTGATTGGCTGCTGCTGTAAGTGACGCTTATCGACACAGATCCATGGCTCCATGGGCGCATCTTGCGATAGAAATACCTTTCACTTATTGATATTCCAATTTCACAGTTGAAATCGTGGGCTACATAGGCCGTGCATTATCCGCAACAGAAACCCCGAACTGGTCGACGACCTCGTACACGATCCAGAGCCTGACGCTCCTTCTCGGGCCCGCGCTCCTTGCTGCGTCTATCTACATGGTCCTGGGCCGTCTCATTCGCTTCCTTGAGGCCGAGCACCTGGCTTTGATCAGAACAAAGTGGTTGACCAAACTCTTCGTCTTAGGCGACGTGATTTCTTTCGTGACGCAGGGCGCAGGTGTGTTCCTCTCCATCTCTTTAATAAGAGACTTCAGACCCGCGGGTAGTCGGGCTAATACATACCTTGAATAGGCGGTGCAATCCTGTCTAGAGCAAAATCCCTATCCGACGTCGACCTTGGGGAGAACATCATTATCGCCGGCCTCGCAGTTCAAATCCTCTTCTTCGGAGGCTTTATCGTCGTCACCTGTCTCTTCCACTATCGCATCAACCAAAACCCCACTGATCCCTGCAACTCTGCCTCCTTGCGCTGGAGACCGTTCCTCTGGATTTTGTATGGCGCAAGTCTTCTGATCATGATCCGTTCGGTGTTCAGGGTTGCCGAGTACGTAACTGGTAGCAACGGAGCGCTGATGGCAAGCGAGGTGTACATTTACGTCTTCGATGCGGCGCTGATGTTCCTTGTTGCTGCCGTGTTTAATGTGTTCCATCCGGGTACCATTATACAGACAGAGAACAAGTTGACGGCCATCTCGGAGAGTAGCGTGCCTCTTGATTTGCAGACGTTTACTTAGGTGCTGTAGTTACCTGCTCCCTGGCGCTGAGCTTGGGTCAACGGCGGAGACCATGATACTGAACGCTCGTGAAAGCGGGGGATTTTCGTGGACATCGAGCGGTTCAGCAAAAACGTTCAGAATCTTAGCAATTGACATCACATGTGGGACTTGAGTTTGATAGACACGGATCATTACCTTCTACTTGGACCCTTGAACTGCAGTCTTGGGTTATTTTATGTTCATACAGTTTTCTCTCACGACCCGAAGAAGTCTCGTAGGCTCGTCAAGTCAACTCATTCCGTTTTGCTGTGTGGTTGCGGCACAGCAACAATCAGCCAGGGGTGGGTGGCTTACCCCTCAAGGACCATACACCTCATCGATTGTTCCTCGCCCTTTCAGCGTGTTTATCCGTGTCGACTCCAGCAAAGTCGTTCAAGATTGAAATTCCTCGTCCCAGAGACACCAGCACTCTAAATCCTCTCATCAGGGAAGCAATCCATCGAGTGACATATGTGAGCCTGACGCCATCTGGAAGTCCGTCTCTTCCCGATGTTATCGTCTGCTGACAGGGAAATCTTTTCGGGGGAGGATCACTATACGAGTGCCAATTAGGCTCCTTCAGGCAGGTGAACCGTCAGCCTAAAGCGCCGAGAAACATGCTTGGGGAACGTTAAGACCGGCTACTCCCGATTGTCCGGGGTCTCTGTCCCAGTCTTACAAGTTCGAGACTGCCCTGCTGCGAATCCTTCGCCAAAGGGGACTTTTGTCGGGTCGTCGCGGTCTCGCGGTGGTCAGTCATTCTTGGGCGCGACATCTTACTGTCGAATGTGGTGGACTATCAGCGAGGCGGTAAACGTCGAAGCAAATCGAGCCGCAATCGCTTCATAAGAATACTCAGCGACCGGCGATTCTGTCGCTTGAGCCTGCGATGAACTCTCTGATGTTCACACCATCCGCAACGACCATGGAGCTTAGACACAGCCAACAGGTCATCCCGAACGACGCATTTGCCTGTTCCGATGATTCACCGTGGAGCTCCGTGCTGTGCTATCAAGGCTATGACCTCAGTCCTCTCCTTGAGGAAATCATCTTCTCCATCATTCCTTGCTCAATCGCATTGGTTTCGGGGCTTCATCGTCGACACCAGCTCCAGGCTAGAGCAGTGGTCTCACATGGACACATCCGCCCAGTGGCTAACCTGGTTAGCCACATCGCTTTAAGCCTCCTTTTACTTTTGATTGCACCCGCCTCAATCGTCATCGTACCAATCGCTGTTTTTTTGACTTCTGGCATCGTCAGATATGCTGGGCAGCAGAGCGACGCGTGGATGGGCCAAGGGTCAGGTCTTCTCACGCTCAAACAGGCATGTTCCGATAGATCTGAGTTGGTAGAGTCGACGAGGCTAATTTACGGCAATAGGTCCTATGGCAGGCTCTCATGGCATTCCAAATCATCTTATTAATGAGAGCCGCCCTTGAAAGAGACCGTCAGAGTCAATTTAGTGTCAATCTTGCTTCTTGGATCTTGTCGGTTACGACGAGCATTCTCTTCACATTGCTATCGGATCAAGAGCACCGCAAATCACTCGCTCCATCAGCCCTCCTCCAGCTTTTCCTACTAATAACCATATTTCTCGACGCAGCTCGCGTGAGAACGGCTTGGCATCTATCACCACAAAATAACGAGGGATATATCGCCCTGCTCTTGACAGTCCAAGTCATCCTCAAGGTACTCTTACTCGCGGCCGAATCTGTGTCAAAGCCAGTCATCCTCGCCATACCTGCTCGTCGGGTCTCCCGAGAGGAGACATCGGGTATCTTTGGCAAGAGCTTCGCGACATGGGTCAACCCTCTGCTGCGGTTAGGGTGGAAGAGGAATCTCTTAGCAGAAGACCTTGATCCTCTTGATGGAGACCTTGATGGAGAAGCGGTGCTTGAGCGGCTTTCCTCAGCGTGGAAGAATGGTACGTAAATCTCCTCATCTCCTCATCTCCTCCTGATAATTGTGCTGCTTCTTGAGTGACACCTGGTACTAATTGATGATCCCATAGTCGACCAGGACAAGAATCACGCCTTAGTCATAGCGGTCCTCAAGGCCTTCCGAGCCGAGCTCCTCTTCATTCATATCCCGCGCATCGGTATGGTGGCTTTTGGTCTAGCACAGCCCCTTCTCGTGCAAACCACAATTGGGTACATCCAAAATCACAATGACGAGCCCATTACCTACGGCCAAACCCTCGTCGCTGCCTTTGCCATCACATACCTCGGCCTAGCTGTACGTGCCACTATTCCGAACTTTGGCCAGCTGAGAACATAGGACTAACCACACGCCTCTCGGATACTTACAGATCTCTACTAGATGGTCTGGCCAACTCACCCATCGCCTCATTACCCGCATCCGCGGCGCCCTCATTGCGATAATCTACCAGAACATGCTCACCCTCCGCGCGGAGACAGGTAATTCCCAAGCGGCAGTCGCGTTGATGAGCACCGAGGTTGAGCGGATCACGGTGGCGTCTCAGTGGTGCGTCGCCATCGTCCCTAATCTCATCCAGCTCGGGTTCGCCATGTGGATCATGAGCGAGCAGCTTGGGGCTGTGAGCGTTGCTCCTATCATCATTGCGCTTCGTAAGTCAATAATTTGCCGACAGCTCTGATATCTTGAACCTCGTGTTTGTCTAACAGATTTGACAGTCAGTGTGTCGGCCGGCATCAGAACGGGCCAGTTGATCCCGCCGCGGCAGAGGAGGTGGATGCAGGCGATCCAGAAGCGTGTTGGCATCACCACAGAAGTCATCGGCTCAATTAAGGGCGTCAAGATGAGCGGCCTGACTAGTACAGTCCAGGACCAGATTCAAGGTCTCCGAGACTTCGAGCTGGATGAGTCCAAGAGGTTCAGAAGAGTGCAGATTCTCAACGTTCTCATCGGTAAGTTAGGCAATCCGTTACCCCTGGGCGGCGGCATGTCTAAAACTACATGTACCAGGTCAATTTCCATCAATCATGACTCCGTCTATTACCTTCGCCGCCTTTGGCATCATCTCAAAGTTATCCGGCGGTCAGCCGCTCAACATAGTCCAGGCTTTTACATCACTCAGTCTCCTCGGTATCCTGATCAACCCCGTCTCCGAGCTAGTCATGATCCCAAACAACCTCGGAGCCGCCATCGGATGCATAGACAGAATCCAGGAGTACCTCGTCAAAGAGAAGCGGGTGGATTATCGCCTCTTCAAGTCAAACCCCTCTCCAGCCACCGCGGCGCAGGGAAGCAACGGAAATAGCGAGCCGTCGCAAACCGACAGCCAGGCCCGACCCCTGATCAAAGTCTCGAACGGTTCCTTCGGCTGGCACAAAGACCAAGCCATTCTCAAGTCACTAAACCTCGAGATCCGCCCAGGGAGTCTCACAATTGTCGTCGGGCCCGTCGGCTCCGGCAAATCTACATTGCTCAAGTCCCTCGTGGGGGAAACCTACCGTACCTCAGGGTCGGTGGAGTATGCAAGCTCAACGGACGTGGCATACTGCGACCAAGACCCCTGGATCCTAAACCAGAGCATCAAGGAAAACATCATCGGTAGCGTTGCTACGCACGACACGACTGACTTTTACAGCACGGTTATTCGAGCATGCCAATTGGAAGAGGATCTCAATCTACTCCCGCAGGGCGACGAGACCATAGTTGGAAGCTCAGGCTCGGCTCTCAGTGGTGGTCAAAAGCATCGGATTGTACGTATATTCACTCAAGCCTTTTTCGAGATCAGGTGCAACATGATATTGACGATTTTCGATAGGCACTTGCCAGAGCCGTTTACAGCGGAAAGCAAATCATCATCATGGACGATAACCTGAAAGGCCTCGACTCTAAGACGGCTTCGAAATGCTTCAGCGCCCTGTTTGGCACTGATGGAATCTTGCGTGGGGAGGGTAGGGCCGTGATCTTTGCGACGCACAATGGTGAATAACCCTCATATCTGCTCCAGTGCCCCTGATATTTTGCCATCAAGATGTATGAACGAGCAAACACTAACATAGTCAATGATGGCCACAGCCTCATGGCTTCGTGCTGCGGACAACATTATTTCCCTCAACAGCGACGGAATCATCCCGGAGATGGGCTTATACGAAGACCTCTACAAGACCGGAGGCTACGTCAGTACTCTTAAGGTCACCCAGAAGAGTGACCACGAGAATAGCGATTCAGAAGAAGCAGAAGCAGAAATCCAAGAGCATGCCAACAAGAAGGACAAGGCTGCCGCGGTTCGCAAGCCAGATGACTCTCTCAACATAAAGACTCGTGGCGCAGCGAACACGAGTTCGCTCCTGTATTACATTAAGTCAATGGGAATCACACCCTTTGGGCTTTTTGTGGTGATGGTCGTTTTTCAGACAATCTGCAGAATCATGCAACGTAAGATCGCATCCAGCTTCCGTTTCGCTCGGCTATTAGTCTCGCCTTAGAGCTTTCTCGAAGATTATTAATTCATTCTCAGGTCTCTGGGTCAAATTCTGGGTCGCTGCCAACGAGAAAGGAGGACAAGATAATCTAGGGTTGTGGGTTGGCGTCTACATCCTCTGGGGCACCTTAACGGAAATGGCTCTCGCCATAGAGTGCTAGTGAGTCCCATACCTCGTCAAATCCCTCCTACCTATTCCCACCTATATAGAGGCGGGACTTGAGTTACTGACAGAGTTGTGTTCCGCTCTCAAGCTACTTCCTCGTTATCATTGTTCCTCACTCGGCTAAGGGGCTTCACTTTAGCGTCCTCAAAGCCGCTCTCTCGTAAGATTTGTTCTGTTTTGCCTCTTTGACTGGAATGAAGATATCTGACGTCTGAACTGTTGCCAGAGCGCCCCTGTCTTTCTTCATCAAGACCGATACAGGCATTATTATTAACCGGTAAGCCTACTTATACTCTCCCTCCAGTACCATCTAGACCCTCAGCTGACCTTGATGCTCCATCCAGATTCAGCCAAGACATGAATCTCGTCGACCTCCCCCTCCCTCTCGCCTTCATGCTAACCTTTGACAGTAAGCAGTCAACTTTCGTTCCTCCCATCTCCTCAAGTCCGGTAACTAACACCATAAACAGACCTCACCCTCGCAATAGCAGACATAACCCTAACAACCCTCGCCACACCAACCCTGTCCCTCTCCATCCCCATTCTCATCCTCCTTCTCTACCTCCTCCAACGAGTCTATCTCCAAACATCCCGTCAAATCCGCCTGCTCGACCTCGAGACCAAATCCCCGCTCTTCTCGCACTTCATCGCATCAGCCACCGGCCTCATCACCATCCGGGCCCTCGGACCCCACTGGACCTCCCGCGTGCAATCGCAGAACCTACAACGGCTAGATCTCTCCCAGCGCGCCTTCTACGCCATGGGAAGTCTGCAAAAATGGCTTCTGCTAGTACTGAACCTCGTCGTTGCGGCGTTGGCGGTGTTGTTGGTGGCGTCTGCTGTTGTGTTGAGGGACCGGGTCGACGCGGGATTGCTCGGTGTCGCGCTCGTGAGCGTCATGACGTTTGGACAGCTGTTGACGCTGTTGTTGAACTATTGGGCGCAGCTGGAGACTAGTTTGGGTGCTGTGGCGAGGATCAGGGAGTTCGAGGCGGAGACTCCATCTGAGGAGAACGAAGATCATGACGAGGATCCTGCGGTGAAGGAAGAGTGGCCTTCCAGTGGGCGGATTGACGTGCGGGACGTGTCGGCAGCGTACGATGACTATCAGGTTCTCAGCGACGTCAATCTCACCATAGAGCCTGGCGAGAAGGTAGCCATCTGCGGACGAACGGGTAGCGGGAAGTCTACTCTTCTCGCGCTCCTGCTTCGACTTCACGAGCCATCTACTGGTGTGATTGAGGTAGACGGTGTAGATATCCGCAGCGTACCCGTCACACGGCTTCGAGAGACTCTCGTCGCGCTGCCACAGGATCCGCTCTTCCTACCCGGGCCTGTTCGTCTCAACCTAGACCCGTTTAACTCTTGCAAAGACGATGCCAACATCTGGAATGCTTTGGAGAAGACGGGGCTGAAGGCTCTATTCGAAGACAAAGTAGGTCTCGAGGCCGATCTGAACACTGACTGGCTGAGTGCAGGACAGAAGCAGCTATTTTGCATGACCAGGGCCATCTTGAGGGACAGTCGTGTCTTGCTGCTGGATGAAGCGACAAGCAGGTGAGTCTTTGCTCTCTATCTTCACTCTGAGGCGTCAAGCACGCTAACATTTACCAAAGTCTCGATCAAGCCACGGAACAGATCGTGCACGATCTCGTCGGCAGCGAGTTCCAAGGCTGGACAATCATCGTTATCGCGCACCGACTACGGGCTGTCGTGGACTTTGATAAGGTTGTTACGCTCCAGGATGGAAAGGTTGTCGAATTTGATAGTCCCAAGAAGTTGCTCGAGGACGGAGGCACGTTTGCTGCGATGTGGAAGCTTCAAGAAGGCTGAATGATTACTGTCTTCATCGGGCTCTTGCGCAAAGATGGTGGGTTGCAGTAGAGGAGCCAAGCGTTGTGTTCTAACTAGAATTATCGAAAAGGGACTTGCAGTGTAAATCTGTGCATTCATTTCCATAGATGAGCAAGGGCTCTTATTACCAGAACATATATACTTATTTTCGTGTGTATCATTCTCTCCCCGGTTTCAGTCCATTTGTCTCCAAGACATGTTCATGATCCGTTCGCCCCTATTTAGTCTTCAGCTTTGCGGCAGCCTCCTTAGCGAGGGCGCGCACCTCCTCATCAGAAGCCGTCTGCGATATCGACGTAATGCTATCGGCCCAGACACCATACCTCGCCTCGTTCATTCCCTTCCACTCGCGATCCGCAAACTTGCTCCCCGGCTTGCCAGACTTGCCGTCAAAGTCGCGTCCCTTGACACTCAAATCATGCAGCGCGTCCGGGGCGTACGACAGCCATTGGTAAGCCAGCCTAGTGGCAATAGAATTACGTTCTACACTCGCTGCAGCAAAGTCTTCCTCGAAGGCCTCGCGCAGGGCCCAAAGGGCGTAGAGGGAGAAATCAAAGGGGTCTTGGGAGTTGGTAAGGTCGGCGCGGGCGGTGAGCTGGGCGGCGAAGGCGGAGAGGTTTGTCCAGCTTGCCTTTTCTTCTGCTGATGCGGAGGCGTCGGAGGTGTCTAAGTGCGTTAGTGAGGGCTTTTCTTGTCTGACATAGCACAGTGGTATTTATATGGCACACCCGCTACTGCAAGTGGTGGGTGTACTCACCGAAGTTCCACAGATCACGGGCAACCCATCCAAAGGTGGGGAGATCCTTCCAGACGACTTGGTTGTTCAATTTCAGAGGCTGACCATCCGAGGCTGTGACAGTGGTCTCGCGCAGGCGTTGCAGGAAATCGAGGAGCGGGGTTTGTTTCTCTGGAGGGGTCTGCTTCGCAACGGCAAAGATGGCGTTGTATGTGTCCCAGAGAAAATCTTCGATCTGAGATTCGGACTTCTTTGCCAAATCCCTGAACTCGTCAACGGTATTTTCGAGTGCCTTCTTGTCGGTTGCCCCTTCGGTCTTGACGAAGGAGCTGAGTGACTTGTAGGCGGGCAACGCAGCAATGGCGTCGTTCACGCCCACCTTGGGCGCATCAGTTTTCGGCAATACGCTACTCATCTTGGGTATATGTGAGAATGGATGAGGACGAGTAAAGAGAAATGGCTTTCTAGAGGTATTTGAACAAGAGGTGGAGGGGTTGCGATGTTGACAGGTTGACAGAAGGTGTGGCGGTGGTGGAGGTGCTAGTGTTGGTAGCCGTTTTATGGCGATGTCACAACGGGAAGGTGGGAAGCCTGGACGAGGCCAATTTGGCCAATCTCGGCCCACGTGGAGGCAACGCAGCTTCACTGACGTCGTCAGCGGGGAGTCGCGCATGCAGTACGTACTCCGAGTCGTACCTGCCAGAGCCTGTGAGAACCTTAGGTAAGCGAGTAAACAAGGAAGAAATCCCCGCTCTCGGCTGCCATGTTGCACCGTGCACGGAGAGGAGAGGCAGGAGCCGGCCGGGCAGCCACAGAAGGCACAGCGGGCAAGGACAAGACGAGACACGCAAGCCATGCACTCACTCTTGGTAGGTATCTCAATCCGATCAAATGCATGTGGCTGTGTCTGAAGACTGTCTATTTGACCGGTCAAAGTGTGGCACGTCGAGCTGAATTATGTGCATTTATTTCCATTGGACCTAACTGCATCTCGTCTCGGTTGATCGGCTCCTTCCGCCCTCCAGCCCAGGACCTGGCGCTGCAAAGAACCCAAAGCATCCAGCTAATCGCCCCCAAACAAGTGGGGACGGCGGCCTCTGGAAAACAGGCACGAGATTAAGCTTATGTTTTTTGTCAAGCTTTGATTGGTGCCAACTCTGATTTCACGTGACTTTTCCCTTTCGTTCCAGCACCGTCTCTGGACCCGGCTCACCTGAAAACGCCGTGGAAACACCTAAAGAATCTAAAAGGCCAATAAAGTTTTGAGCTGTTTGGGAGCGTTTGGGAGTTGGAAAGGAACCGCCTAGCCTGGCCTGGCCCCGGAGTAGGAAGGGACGATGTGAGCTGAAATTGACTGGATTTAATTGCATTTTCCACACTTGGCACACGGGAATCGGGTTCCTCGCGCCGGCCAAGTTTCTCGGCAGCTTTGGTGTCCTTTCTTCGCTCGCCTTATTCTTTCAGTCAACTCAATAAAGCATTCGCAACTTTTAATCGCGGGGAGGCCCATCATCTCCTTGATTATTGACTTGATTCACGCCACACCTTGTCCTCATCCATTTCTCGTCACGTCTCGAAAAGACGTTGTAGGCCCGCATAAACACCACATCACCCAACGTCCTCGGACACATCGACATCAATCTCGTCTCACACACCATTCCAGTCCACTAAACGACGCCATCCAAAATGGTCTCCTTCAAATCCGCCCTCACCCTCGCCCTGTGCGCCGTCTCCGCCGCCGCGAGCCCCATCGCCAATCCCGAGCCCGAGCAGGCCCTCGAGAAGCGCCAGGGCACAACTGACGTCGGCACCGTCACCTGCGGCAGCAACAAGTACTCTAAGAGACAAATCCAGGACGCCACTGCAGAAGGCTGCCGTCTCTATGCCGCCAACCAGCAAATCGGCACCAGCCAGTACCCCCACCGCTTCAACAACCGCGAGAACCTCGTCTTTGCCACATCAGGCCCCTACCAGGAGTTCCCCATCATAACTTCTGGAAACTACAGCGGACGTAAGTCGCATTTGGATCCCCTAACATCTCATCATTCCCCAGGAACCGGTTTCTTGGCATTTCAACTGCCACCTTCGCCGCTCTTGGCACGTCATCGAACATGAGAACACGCACTGACATTGCTGCATCATGCAGGGGCGCCCGGAGCCGACCGTGTTGTGTTCGACCCGGCGTACCGGGGCAGCTGTGTCTATGTCGGCGCCATGACCCACACCGGCGCTGCATCGCGCAACGGCTTCGTCTCCTGCAACCAGACAAGGTCGTCGTCTTCGGCCAATGGCACATCTGCTGCGTCGAGCTACAAGGGGTCCGGCTCGATCGGGGCTGTTGTCTCCATTCTCTCACTTCTGGCACTCACTGCTTAATCGAACTCGGCACGCAACGCGAGAAAACAAACGCCGAGCGAGGGTAATGTGAGAGACGGGCACATGATGACGCCGCTGGCCGAGGAATAACGGATCGACCCAACTCTCGACGTATAGACTCTGGTCTGGCCCTCATCGGGCGCCGTCTCCGGATGAGAGAGAGTTCAGTAGGGGAAAACAACAGAAATGAGGCTGTCTGCGCCTGATGTTTATGGTATTTGAAAATCGCCTTTTCGAACATTATGGGTAAAAGGGGCTCGAGCTGGGGATTGAGTTCAGAGCTTAGCCGACCGCGGTATCTTGCCCGCCCAACTGAGTTGTTGCCGCACCAAAAGACAGGGGAACCCTCTTCATCGCAAGTTCGCAACACCATGCGAGAGCGAACTAGAGCTGGGAAACTTTCAACGAGTGTCCAGTCTCTTACATCTGGTTTGTGGCTCGACAGAGGGTGCCGCAGGAGGGATCTGCCTCTGGAGCCTTTGGGCTGGTGTTGAGGTAAACCAGTTAGGCCTCTACTCACTAATATGAGCCAAGCCAGTAATAATGAAACTTATCTGGACGCGTGTTGCACCCGGAACACAGTCACTTCAATTGCACTCATCTCATCGTCAATTCTCACTTCAAGCCCTATTTCATCTCTGGTTTGATGCGCGCACTCACTCACAGCATCCAGCATCCAATCATGACCCCTGTCTGCGTGCCGGTCAATGACCCCACCACTTTCAGAATGATGGCTGCCTGCTCATCTCAGCCCAAAATCTCACTCAAGCATCGGGACAGCTCATTTTCAATCTGAGCCTCGTAGATTTACATCTCATTAAATGAGAGTCAGAAATGAGAGTCCACATTTCAATCTGCACCAACAATGATCATCTGTAAATTTTGCCGGACTACAGTCCTTGAGTCTGGGAAACTATGGGACTATCACCACCAAGACTCCGACTCATTCAAGGAATCACTGCAATCTCAATGCGTCTTTTGCAAGAGGCTGGCTGAAGGCCTCGGTGAGATCAATCCTTGGTTTGACCATAACCTCAAGGCCAAATCCCTCTTTCGATGGAACATGCGGCAGGTCGCTCAGATCCGTGAGACAAAGAGCCATGTCTCTGTCACATTTCGACCGGTGCCACGCCGCGCTTGTGGGGATGTGAAGAGCGAAGATCTGCCAGAAGTCACATTTTATCTCTTCCCCGAAGAAGGTTGGTCACTCTCATCGCAGATTCCACATTTGCATTCAAGAGTTCATGCACATACTCACCCCCTCGTAGACTTGGGGGATATTCCCGAGCAGCACGAACTCGGAAACCGAACAGACTCGGATGCATCTAAAGCCCAGATGATAGACTGGATGCAAGACTGCATCGCCAACCACCCAAAATGCATCCGAAGCCATAGCATCAAGTCCTTCACTCCAACCCGTGTTCTCGACGCCGGTCCACCAAATACCAACACCAACGACGCAACCCCACCTTCTCACATCCGCGTGATTGATACCACAAAAGAACCCATCACCGGCCCCTACATGACCCTCTCCCACTGCTGGGGCACAGGATCCTTCATCCGCCTCACAGAAACGAATGTCGACGAGTACACCACTAAGGGCATCCCCTGGGTAGACCTCGAGACCAGCAACGCGAACTTTGCCGACGCGGTGCGCGTTGTCCGTACGCTTGGGATGAGGTACATCTGGATTGACTCGCTTTGTATCATCCAGGGACAGCAGCACGGCAAAGACTGGAACCACGAGGCGCCGCTTATGCATAAAGTCTACCGGAACTCATGGTGTAATCTTGCGGCAGCGGACTCGAAGGACCATACGCGCGGGTTGTTCCGGGAGAGGGCGGCGGAGGTGGTGCCTGTAAGGTATGAGAGCCAGGAGCCATCCGTGACGTTTGGGGATAGGGTGTGGAGGATTTTGCCTGCGGATTTATGGGATCGGGATTTGTTAGGAAGTCACCTTTACACTCGTGGCTGGGTATTTCAAGGTCAGGATCTCCATCTCCGATCTTCACCCTAGCCATAATCTCAAGCCGGGATACTAACAAGCTAATCAGAACGAATGCTCTCCCCTCGCCTGCTTCAATTCACTTCAACCCAACTCTTCTGGGACTGTGCAACCCTCACCGCAACCGAATCCCTCCCCGATGGCTTGGCCCCACCCCTCGATACCAAATCCGCCACCGACAGACACTGGCGCGAACGACTGCAATCCTCCGCCCTCTCCGTCCGGCCCCTCGCCGGCACAGCCGAGGACTCACTCGAAGAGTTCTGGAAGAGCGCAGTGGCGGCCTACACGAGCTGCGACCTCACCTACGGCAAGGATAAACTCGCCGCGCTGTGGGGTATCGCGAAACTCCTGCGGGACGCGCTGGGCGAGGAGTACGCTGCGGGGTTGTGGGGAATTAATCTCGCTGAACAGCTTGCGTGGCGGGTCGTTGACTGTTCTACCGCGGAGAGGTACGGTGAGAAGGAGAAGGTCGTGGTTCCTGGGGGTCAGGCGGTCGGGAATCCGAGCTGGTCGTGGACTTCATTGAAGGGGGAGGTGGAGGTTGCGGGTAGGGTGCCGAGGTTGCCTAGATTTTACACTGCTTGCGATCATGGGGGTGGGAACGCGAGGTTTCAAATCAAGAAGCCGCTTTTTGGGAGGTTTGAGGGGGAGCATTCGACGGTGTGGCGGGAAGAGGTTGTGAATATGACGAGGAAGCTGAATCGGGCTTCGGAGAGGGTGTCCGAGAAGGCTAGGGTGAGTGGTGTCACTACGATTACTCCCATTGTTGAGGATATCGCGGAAGAAGAGGTTGGGAAGGACGGGACGCCGAAGGTGGCGACGCAGCCGGAAACGAAGAGGGAATTTGCTATGGATAAGCCCTCGGAGCTTCTATCTGCTTCCCTACGTATTCAGGCGCATTTGTGCCGGGGGACACTCGAGGCATCTGGGGCAGGCCACTGGACGTTCACGTTCCCGGGACTGAACCAGAGCGACGCGCTCATCGAGGCCTATCCCGACATCCAGCCCACAGAGAACAGCATGTCTTGCGAGATGCTCTTGCTCGCTGCGTCAAAGTTGCTGCAGAATAAATGGGGTCATTGGTTCCTGGATGATGGATATGTCGAAGACGAGGATATTGCCGAAGTTAATTACTCCGGGACGGGGATTCTTGTGGAGAGGGTTGGGGAAGGACGGTATAAGCGGATTGGCGCTGTTGTGTTTCGGCAGGTGAAGAGAGAGAGTTGGGCTTGTTTGCGGCAGGCTTGTGGGAGTGGTGGGATGATGTTGGAGGATGAGCTCCAGGCTGAGGATGGTGAGAAGATTTGGCTTGAATAGGAACCTGGGTCAATATCCACCGAGGGTCTTTTGGAATCAACGATGACAACCTTTGAAGCTTCAAGTACACTGCGATCATCGATCGGCCCTTGAGTTGAGTAGAGGGTGGCTTTCATCGGCCGTGAGATGTGATTCAGTGACATGGGATGGATGGCTGGTAGAACTGCTATTGGTAACAGCCTCTGCATGCTCAAGGCAATGACAGTTGCCAATTAGGTGGGCCAGAAACGGTCTACAGGCATCATATAGTAAAAATGGCTCCTTGGCTACTTACGCATAGTTGAACTAGGTAGGCGGTACTTCACATATGGTTGGACACAATTTGACAAATCCTACAGTTCACCTCAGTTTGAGCTATTGTGCAACCTCTGTCATATCGTCATCATTTATTCCAGGCTGTAATGGTTCCCCTCGCTATAACACGGAGCCAAATACCAACGCTATCAAAACGCTGTGAAAAACGCTCACAAACACATCAGAAACTCAATCGCCAATCCTACCAACCTCCCCTTGTTCCTCAGTTGGGCTTGGTAGGAGCAGGTCCAGGACCAACACCCGCACAACCAGTGTAGCCTGCCACGGCCTTGGAGGTGCTGCAAAAACATTAGTCAAAGCCCTCGAGGAACTGGTCCAAGCCGTTCTGTGAACTTACCAATCCATGATACAACCCTTATCCTTGCCGCCCTTGCCTTTGTCGCCCTTGTCTCCGAGGCTCTGGTCTGCTCTTCTCAACAGGGACCTTTTGGCGGCTCCGCAGGCGTCGATACACTTGACGTGGTCCGCGGCGGTTTGTACCTCGCAGGAAGCAATAGCACCTCCCTCCTTCTTGCCTCCTTTGTCCTTGCCGCCGTCGGCTTGTAGGTCGGCTGGCGCTGGTGCGGCGACGACGAGGGTGGCGGCAAAGAGGGTGAACACTGTTGAGAAACGCATGTTGAAAGTTGTGTGAGATTGTTAGAGTCTTGCTGTGCAAGGCGCTTTGAGCTTGGCTAAGTTGGTAGGTTTGGCTCGACTGTGAGATGTTGAAGAGTCTGTATTCGTGATTGGTCGGCTTGATTGCACGTTATGACTTGGACCTGAAGCTGTGGTTTGAGCAGTGTCTTGTGGGCGTTGTTTGTAGTAGATGTGGTAGACAGTATTTGATGTTGGTCAACATGCACGATGCAGAGGGGAGTTTTCACTCGCTTTATAAAGATTCTGGTAATGATAAAAGCCTCTCTTGAACTTCTCCTTGGCTCTGCGAATGCGATCCCGTCATACCATGTCACGATGAACATTACCTCAGAGTTCAATCAACACCCAACGGCCCACATGCACCTTGGAGCCTATTTCGATCAGTCCCTGGAACGTCAGTGGATGACGTCCATTCATGCTCTCGCATTAAGCATCCGCTTTAGGCCGTGGGGCACGGATTTAGACTTTAAAGGGCCCGTTGGCCGTTGTAAATTTAGTAGGAGAGCAGGGATGGTCTGTACGGTCTTTACCCATACAACATCGGACGACCAAACAATCCGAATACGCAAAGGGAGCAGCCGCAAGGCGCCAAGGCCAGGAAATCGACGGTGACTTAGTGGTGGCCTTGGGCGAGTTTGGCATAAGTGACGCGTCTGTGTGTCTTACTTCGGATGAGATGCCGAATGATTGACATGTAAACCAGGATGAGATTGTCAAAAATATGGTAATGATATCAGGGTTCCACCTCGCTGGGAAAGAACCTCGGAGGATTTTACGAGGCCCGGAGCAACATGTGAAGGCTGTCGTCTTGAACTTTCAATTGCACCATCTAGATTTTCAGTCGAAAGTCCCCCGTCTCTGGAAGATTCAAGCATCATCAAGTCAGGAGATCACGTTCGATCGGGGTTTTGATTGGTGGCCTAGGGCTATCTCACCCCTGGCAAGATACTAGAGGACCTTATTTACATCGGCTGGTCTAGAGCTTCATCGTATCGAATGTGATGGAACCTCGTCATCGTCGATCAACGTTTCCGGGTACCTGGGAGAGTCGTCATAGCCCAGCGAGCGACTGTTCGGATGGCCAGCTCAGTCTAAAACCCCTAGTACCTGCATGCCGAGGAAGATCAAGATTGAGAAGCCACTTCGCCGGCCTGTTGCAGCCTCACTCTGACTGGACTCTGAGATCGGTAATCCTCTGGTTGTTTTGAATCATCGGACACTTACAGACGAGCTTTCATCGCACGCTTCTCGTTCAGTCCTTGTGACCCCCTTCCCGTTCATGCAAGCACAAACTCATGTTATCCGGTTGCCCCAAGATTCGATATTTTTTTGGCTGCGAGCACGAGAGGTCGGGACATATCCCCACTCCTGGTGAGGAGTGACTTCTGTGATGGAATGATGCGTTTCTACCCTCGAAGTCGGCACTCATGTTCACGCCGATCGAAGTAGACGGAATAAGTTGGATTATCTTGCGAGTCAATCGCATGATATCCAATGATAGCGAGTCCTAATGGTTGCTTTGAACTGAATGGAACTCACATGCTCATTTCGACTTCAAAGGACGTAGCGTGCCGTAAGTTATGCTTCAAGTGCTCACTGGCCTGGCCGCCTGGATCTTGTGTTCCAAGAATACGCTTTTTGGTTTTATACGTTTCTCTCTTCAATTCTCCATCTCTCTCACTATCATTTAGCATCTTTATGGAATCCCAAGGACCTCAAGTCGATGTTGTAATAAGTCGAAGCGAAGTTATCTACCGACGATGATTACAACTTATGCTGAACCTCAGTGGGGCCTGTGACTGAAGTATGCACGTTTGATGGTCAATTGTTCGAAGCTGCCAGATTGTAAGGTTGCATAGAAGATCCCCTGATCTAATAGCTAATTGCAGCTTGTTGAAGTCGTTTTGAGCCTTGCAGTCAGCCAAAGGCGATCATGTTGATTAGAGGCTGTGAGAGGTTAACAGGTGATGGGGCTTGAGTTACGGCTTCGGTTTCAGAGACATTTCCTAACATTGAGTCGACGGAGAAGCCGTTTACCATCTCAACGACTTCAATCAACCTGCATTGGGCAAGTTGAACACTATTGTAGACGATGCATCTCGTGGGGCAAGAAAAGATGCACAGCCAGTGGTTCCCCAGCCTCCAGCCATTCAGCCATTCAGCCATAAGAAGCTGAGTTTACTTGGCATTCGACTATTGAAATATCAATACAATGAACTGCATCACGCGGACTGGTCGCGGCGTTCCCCTCAACCGATGCCCGTGGTCTTGGCCCTGTCGATCACCGCGTTGAGCAATCGCTTGAACCTGATGATCAGCAGGTTTTCCCGCCTTGGATGCGGGGTCACTGTGGAGGTACCCATCGACAATCACCGTTACAGTGTGATGAAGAAGCTGGGGAAAGACGCTATGCTCGGCTCCGAGATCCCCACAGTGGTCGTTTGATTGGAAGACTAACCGAATTCAACCTGTCGAATGTGACGCTGTATAACCTGGAGATTCTGCTCATTCGCTTCATACTGACCCGAACCAGTGTTTCTATATGCGCAACGACCAGAGAAATTCCCAATGGCTGGGCAACTACGTAATCTGTTCTGACATGTAAGTTGCCAAGACATTGGCATTGGACCTTGAGCGTGTATACAAACATCGTGAATGCCGCGCAACTTTGGCACGATGCTTGAACAACTTCAAGTTCGCATCTCGAGTCTTCATACTCCAGCAAGTAGCTTCATTGAGACTCAGAGTCGCGATGCGTGCCTCACCACTTGCTTTGGCCGCCGTCCTCACCGTGGGCGGCGTAAACGCTGCCCTGAGTGTTGTTCCAGGGGCAACATGGACTGCCGTGAGTGGACCTCAGTCGCTCGAAGAAGCTTATTCTGACTCGCCTAACCACAGACGAACACTGGAGAGCATGTCCAAGCTCATGGCGCAGGTATCATGTAAGTTGAATGCAGCCCTCACGCTTGTCGAAATATGGCAATGCTTTGAGAGTATGAGACAGCTAACATGGAGCAGTGAGGAAAATGGTGTTTACTACATGATTGGCGAGGAGAAGACAGACGGTGCTGCGTTCCAAGCAGTCAACTGCTACTCTTCCACGAACTTGATTGAGTGGAGCTTCCAGGGGCGCCTCTTGACTCGAACCGAGGAAGCCGGTGACCTGGGTCCCAACCGCATCATTGAGCGACCTAAGGTCACCAAGAACGATGCCACTGGAAAATACGTTCTCCACCTCCACATCGACTCTTCCGACTACAAGGATGCCAAAGTCGGTGTTGCGACGGGCGATAGCGTCTGTGGCCAGTATGAGTATATCCGCAGCTTCCGCCCCTTCGATTTCCAGAGTCGCGATATTGGCATTTTCAAGGACGATGATGGAAGCGCCTACTTGTTGAGCGAGGATGTAAGTCTTAAGTGTGTCTTTTACTGCTAGAAGAGTCGGTCTAATCCCAGACAGCGGGAGTATGGTACTCGCATCATCAAGCTCACAGATGACTACCTCGATGTTGCTGAAGTGACATTTGGCTGGCAGTACTTCGCCGAATCACCCGCGCTTGTCAAGCGCGATGGCACGTACTTCATCTTCGGCTCTCACCTTACGGGATGGAACCCCAACGACAACGTAAGACTCCCTTCACTAAGGTTTGAGTGAAACTTGCTGACATCTTCGCAGGTCTACAGCTACGCTACGTCTCTTTCCGGACCTTGGTCTAACTGGACGGAGTTTGCACCCGTCGGCTCAAAGACTTACAACAGCCAAGTCAGCTTCGTCCTCCCCCTTGGCACCGACAAGGCCATCTACATGGGTGACAGATGGCACTCGACCAACTTGGCAGCGAGCACCTACATCTGGCTGCCTCTTCAATTTGACGGTACTACCGTGACTCTCAACTGGCATGATTCCTGGAACCTCGACACTGCTGCAGGCACCTGGTCCGAGAGTACAATCACATCCGAGATCGAGGGCGAGACTGCCGCGCTTTCGAACGGTGCTCGCATCGTCGACTGTTCGCAGTGCAGTGGCTCTTCGGCCGCAGGGTATCTGGGCGGCGACGAAGATGGAACTGCTACCTTCAACTTCACCGTGGCTACAGCTGATCGGGTCACCCTCGTCGTCAATCACAAGAACGGCGATACCGCCTCTCGACATGCTGCAGTATCTGTCAATGGAGAAGAGCAGTCAGTTGCTTTCCTTTCGACTTCTCATCTCTCTACTACTGGGAGCAGCGCCATTCACGTCAACCTAAAGGAGGGAGAAAATACAGTCACGTTCTCGAGGTCTGAGGGATGGGGTCCGGATGTTGACCAGCTGATAGTGCCTGGCATATAGAGAAATCAAGGTAGTACACTTTCTCACTGGCGCTGGACTATAGGTACCTCGGGGGTCATTACAAATTGTAGGATTACCGTGAAAGTTTGGCTCCAGCAGAGGAAGCTAGCTTTGATTGGAATATCTTCAGATTAAAAACGTTTCCCAGAGCCCCCGACAAAATTACTGACATCACAGGTGCGATGCTGTAGCGAGGCGAACAATTGAGCTGGGCCTGGTGAAAACATCTAGGTGTCTGAATTGCCCTTATCTACCTTAGTCTTCCAAAGTGGGCGCAGGTTCCTCGTCCGCTAGTACATCCTTCCCCTTCCCCCGGTTTAGTCCCCCGTTGACTCGCGCCGAAACTACTTCGAACAGCTCGAAGCCCTGTTTGCTTTTGTCGAAGTCTGCATTGAGATAACATTCTATCATGCTTAAGAGAGTGCATGGATGCTTTTCCTTTTGTTTATATCTGGTACGCCATTCTGGAGAACGGAAACTCCTGACAATCTTCTCCGTGTCTTCGATGGAGTATCCTTGGTAAGGCTTGACTGGCTTGGGGTCGAGTAGCTCGTATCTATCCATTTCTTTAGTCAGGGCTCCAAAGAGAACGCTGCTGCATGTAAAGTCGCAACCAGCTGTATCGTATCGGAACGCATCAAGGAGATTTCGAAGCACTCCGAAGATGAACTCGACCGCGTCTTGTCTGCGCCAGTCCACCAAATCTTTGCAATAATTAGCGAGCGAGCAAGTGAAGCACAATTAGAACACTTACCAACAACTATCGAGGGAATAGGAAGTTCCATGGTTTGTATAGGGTCCGCACTTTGCAGCACGGCCAATCCTGTCATGTCTTTGAAGATGGCGTCTTCTCTAAAAACGTGCGATATGAGAAGCCAGAGAACCGAATCTCGACAGTAATGACTTGGGAGATCTTCTCTCAAAGGCTCGATCCACAAAGAATAGAAAACCTCGATGACTTCATGACAATCATAGTAGTCCACAAGGACCGCCAGCTTCGCCAACATCTCGAAATCTACCTGACGGGGCACACTTCTCGTCTTTCCGTGGATGATTTGCATCAGAATCAGGAGCGCTTCGGGATCCCAATCTGTTGCCTCCATGTGATAACAGCCATCAATGACCCTGACCGAAGCTTCAATCCACGGGCCAGAGAGCTTAGTCGAGAAGTACCGGGATGCTAGAGCGAGGTGTCTCGACGATACAAGATATCTCACCTCTAGCTCTTCGGGTGTCTCTGGCTTCGTTTCTTCATATGCCTCCGGCTCTGGGTGTAGCCTTTCATATGCATCTGGATCTGGCTCTGGCTCGAGATATGCCTCCTGCTCTGGTTCTGGCTCAATATATGCCTCCTGCTCTGGTACTGGCTCGGAATATACCTCCGGTTCTGATATCAGCTCTTCGTATGGCTTTGCTGCTTCGACGGTTTCAGCATCATCGAAGTTGATTGAGATTGTCTTTATTTTCTTCTTTTTCTTTCTTATGCCAAAACCCCAAGGATCAAGGGCATAATCTTCCGTTGGGGCTTCCTCCATTGGTGGTTCTGGAACTGATTCGGGTGCAGGAATTTCGTTGTAATTGGGAGAAGAACCGCAGATGTCTTGTGCTGTAGGGCTGCTTGTATGTCAGCATCGTCCGAGCAGAAGGACGAAATCGACACAGCATTATGCTTACGGTTCCGTCGCCCTCTTTCTTGAGGATGATAGGTCAGCGTCCCATACAGCAAACGAAGCCCTGGGATTGCGAAGCAGAATGACGACGTCCCCATGAGGGTCGATCCGATGGAAATTCGCCTCAGACATACTGAGATGATGTAGGAATGAACTAGAAACGGTTGAGTCTGAACAGCTTCCGACATCCTTCGGACGGGGAAAACCTCTCTTCTTGTAGCTCGCTTTTGCCGTTGTTGGCTCATCTGTTGGGCAAGGCAACTTGCAAGTGTGTGTGGAGTAGATTGACGGCCTCCGGCAGTAGCTGAACAAATCAGAAATTCAGCGGCAACAGCTTGCAGCATCGACAGCCAACAGACCAATCCAGACTTCAGCTGTCATCTCATCGCTTCTAACTGGAGGCCAGATGGACTGATGATGCATTGTTATTGACCTAGATGCAGCGACTTGCATGTCCAACGAACGTTGCCTGCCGTAATCGCCCTGGCTTGGCGTGGATATTGATGCCCAAAGCCAATGACCATTCTGATTCTGAGCCCCCACCGGTAATCCTATTTAGTTTCACATAAGACAGGACTCATGATGGACTTCGGTGAATGAATAGATTATTGATCTGTCGCCGAATGTTGTACTTTGCGTCCTTATTTTTCGCTATTGTTGATTGAAGAAGCTGGTCTGGAGCACGCCTACGATGGAGCAGAAAAGTCTGTTAAGACTTTCCATCCGGATATTAGAAGTGCTGCAATTGTTTCCATCGTGCAACTACCTTTTGTTACCCAAGTTATAAATGGGACTCTTGGAGAGAGCATCAACTCATTCAGACACGACAAAACTCCAGCGAACGAATCGAAACTACTGTCAATGATGAAAATCCGGAGTCTAGTGAGATAGAATGGAATAAATGACTGTTGGAGTTTTGCCAGATGAATGCACTAGGGCCGTTTTAAAACTACGCTGCTGCTGTCTGAGTGTTCACAGTAAGCCAAATTGAGAGCCTTAGTTGAAAGCCACAGACTGAGACCTGCGTCATCCATAACGTCATCACAGTCTGAGCAAAGAATCCAGGTAAGCTGTTTTGATTCTACAGAACCTGTCTCGCATGCAATACATATCGTAATCGTGCGTGACATGCACTGATTGATCCCATTGCTCGTCTGATTCTGGGTATTTCAGTATGTCAGAAGTCGACGTCCTCATCGTTGGGGCAGGCCCTACAGGCTTAGCGTTAGCCATCGAGTTAGCCGCGAGAAAGGTCGACTTCCGGATCGTGGAATCGAGGGAGGAGGTATCTGACAAATCAAGAGCACTCGTGGTGCAACCTCGGACACAGGAGTTACTCTATCGTTACGGAGACGTCCAGGAACTCATCTCACGGGCACGACAACCGACTGGTATCGCGACATGGATCAACCAGAAACCCGTCCTTGACATCACCTTCGGCAGCTCCGATGGAATTGCGCGCGAGTACGGAACAGACTTTCCTCGCCCCTTGTTGGCGTCACAAGCTGAGACGGAGCGCTTCTTGAGCAAACGCCTGGAGGAGGTTTCCGAGGTCTTCCCTGAACGTGGAATTACGGCACAATCAATTACCCAGGATGAGACCGGAGTTTCGGTGGCACTCAAGAAGGGATCGCAAGTCGGACGTCTCCGTTGCAAATATGTCGTCGGCGCAGACGGATCAAACAGCACCGTTCGGGAAGCTGGCAAAAGGTTTCACTTCAAGGGCGCAGAGTATCCGCAGGAGTTCCTCCTATGCGACTGTCGCGTCAAGTGGAAGCAACCTCAAGCAGGCAAAGCGATGTTCATGCTGGGTCAGGGCTCACTTATTGTCATCCCGCTTGATGACGATGTTATTCGTCTCGCCGGGAGCAGCTGGCTGGGAAAGACGGAAAGAGACCCGACACTCCAGGACTTCCAAGACCAGCTCAACAAGATGGCACCAGGCCAAGGAGAGCTCTTCGAACCGATCTGGCTGAGCAAGTTCCATCTGTCCAATCGCGGCGTCAACAGTTACCGGGATGGACGTTTGTTCTTGGCAGGTGATTCAGCTCACGTTCATAGCCCTGCTGGTGGTCAGGGCATGAATACTGGCATACAAGACTCGATTAACCTGGGCTGGAAATTGGCGGAAGTCCTGAAACGCAGAAGGGACCCTGACTTTCTCGATACGTATAATAACGAGAGGTCACCAGTCGGAAAGACAGTTCTCGCTAGGACCGACCGCATATTCACAGTCATGACATCACAGAATTTTGTTGCCACCTTCCTGCGCAACTATCTAGGGCCGATTATTCAACCTCTCATATTCAAAGACTCTGATCGATGGAAGATGGCTTACAGATTCTCATCGCAACTCCAAATCCGCTATAGAAAGAGCGACATCGTAGCTACTGGCAGCAGCTTCACCGGTCCAGTGCGCGGAGGGGACAGAGCGCCGAACGGTACCTTGATAGGCCCGGACGGGCAGGGGAAGCTGCATGATATCTTCCGTTCTTTGGACTATCAGCTCCTCTTATTTACTGGATTGGGTGAGAATTCCGCATCCGAGAAAGATCTGAATGCTTCCGCTGCTGATTGCGGACCTATTGATTTCCACATCATCTCCAGTCAAGAAGATCTGGGATATTTTGACGAAGACGGGAGCTTGCATAAGTTGTATGGGTTTGACAGCCCCGGATACGTCTACGTTCGTCCAGACGCCTATGTGGAACACATTGGGCTACTTGATAGAATTGGCGAGCTTGAAACATGGATGAAGGATAAGCAGGCCGATGTTTAGGCTTGCCAGCCTGAGATGCATACTGTCGCAGTTTCCGGATCAATACATGTAATAATTATTGAGAGTATAACAGTGGCCAACTTCCTCGGAAAACTGGACAGAATTGAGAGGCTTGTGCTCAAGAACAGGCGGGACTGTTAATATGCTCCGCGGGAAAGATGTCGCCCTCGGGCAAGCTGAGATGCCCCTCAGCCCCGCTACCCGCGGTAAACTCAACATGTTGTTATCATCCCAGATAAATACTCACGGTCCTGCAAGATCTAGACGCAAATAAGGTGAACCATCGTCGGCGATCTCTTTCTATTCTAACGAGCATTGTTATCTTTCAATCAATCATTTATCATGGCTACTGAGAGCACGACCGCCTTCTGGGCGAAGACCAACAAGTACCTGATGTCAACGGGCGTCCCTTACTCTCCCGTTATCATCACAAAAGCTAAGGGCACGAAGCTTTACGATGCTGAAGGTCGCCAAATCTTGGACTTCACGTCTGGTCAAATGAGCTCTCTGCTGGGCCACTCACATCCGGAAATCGTGGAGGTCGTTCAGAAATATGTCGCTGAGCTTGACCACCTGCTCAGTAACATGATCACTCAACCAGTTGCCGATCTCGCTGAGAGATTGGGCAAGCTGCTGCCCGCCCCCTTGGAAAAGGTAACGCCCCTGTCATGGTGCTCAGTTTGTCTGGATCATGTTGACTAAGATCCGCCCAAAGTCCTTCTTCCTCAACACTGGTTCAGAAACCACAGAAGCCGCCATCAAGATGGCAAAGCTCCACACCGGCAAATTTGAAATCGTCGCTATGTCGGCAAGTTATCACGGCCTCACATCAGGTTCCGGTTCCGCAACCTATTCCGCCGGCCGAAAGAACGGCGGTCCCGCAATGCCGGGCCAACTCGCATTCCCCGCACCTTACGCCTACCGGTCCATCTTCCGCACGGCAGACGGCGCCTACGACTGGGAGAAGGAGATGGACTTTGGTTGGTCTATGATTGATAGGCAGAGCGTTGGGTCTCTGGCTGCGTTCATTATGGAGCCTATCCTTTCCACCGGCGGCATCCTTGACCTGCCCAAGGGCTACCTCAAGCGCCTAGGCGAGGAGTGCAAGAAGCGTGGCATGTTACTTATTCTCGACGAGGCGCAGACAGGTGTAGGCCGTACTGGCCAAATGTTCGCGTTTGAACACGACAATACCGTCCCAGACATTCTTTGCTTATCCAAGACTCTGGGATGCGGCCTACCTCTGGCATCTGTCAGTACGACCGCCGCGGTCGCGCAAGGGTGCAAAGACGCCGGCTTCCTCTGGCTGACGACGCATCTCAACGACCCCCTTACAGCAGCAGTTGGCAATAAGGTCCTCGAGATTGTGGAGCGAGACAACATTTGCCAGCGTGCTACTGATCGCGGAGAACAGCTTCGGGCCGGTCTCTTGAAGCTTCAGGAGAAGTACTGGTGCATCGGCGATGTCCGCGGACGCGGCCTGCTTCAGGGTATCGAGATTATTTCTGATGCTAAGACGAAGGCACCTGGATCAGATCTTGGTCAGGCCGTGTCCGATAGGGCGATGTTCTTGGGACTGTCGTGTAACGTTGTTAATCTGCCGGGTATGGGCGGTGTTTTCCGGCTGGCACCTCCTGTGACTGTGGACGCGGATGAGATCGAGGAAGGTTTGAGGATATTGGATGAGGCTTTCGGCTATGTTTTGGACCAACGAGATAAGACGATCCCCGTAGTATGAGAAGTTACAAGTCGTTGAAAGGAACGGATTCTCTTATGTTGCATTGGCATCCGGCATTTCGTCTCGGGTCTTGACATCATGAAATGACCGCGATCCATCAGGCCTGGAAGAAAAACTGTACATTCGCCTTGATAAAACCTAATCCTGAGTCCTTCAAGTGAGTTGAACTTAGGACTCATCAGCCTTTGTGTACCTCGGCTAATTCAAGACCCAACCGGCTGGCTTACTGTAGGCGGCCTGGGTTGTCCCGGGTGCATGAGGTCTCCGGCTGCCGTGCCGGGACACATCTGACCTGGACCCGCAGGGCCTGGAGCCCTAACTCACGATTCATGAGTGCTACGACCTCCTCCACCGTCAACAACATCCGGCGGCGGACATAGCTCAGTTGGGAGAGCGTCAGACTGAAGTCAACTTCACTCACTTAATCTGAAGGTCGTGTGTTCAATCCACACTGGCCGCAAGGAATAACTTTTGCTCGGTGCTATGGTGTTCGGTCCGCTATGCATTGCTTTTTGAACTGACCAGCCTCAATGCAGTCCATAGGAGAAGGCCCATGTCAGCTGGCGGCTGAGCACGGCTCAATTTTGCCCTGAACTCAATTGACCTCAGAGAAAGCTAAAATTGTATCTGTACCTACCGCTAACGCCATCATTTGCCAGGCTTCCAATTCATGTCCCGTTCAAGTAATAACTCGGCGATGGAGAAATTATCTTTGCTCAAATGCCTGCAGAGTCGATGCTCTCAGCTTTCAGTAAAATTAGTAGTTGGAGTGACTAGAGCCAGTACCCATTCACGTGCCATTGTCATTGGGCACGCTGAAGTAGCGTCCCACTGAGTGAAAGTTGTTGCTTGGCCCGTGAACCGGCGAGATTCTGTGTTGCAGCTCCCATTATTAGAGACAAATCTCGAAATGAGCTTGCGGGACTGCTCTTTTTTCGGTCCGGTATTTGAGTCGCGATCGTGCCAGATCCACATTATGCTCACGTGTGATTGAAGTTCAAGGGCTTTCATAGTGCCTGCATAGATGATTTCGATTGACCCTTTGCTGCCAGAATTGATCCTAAGGTAGGAAAGCCCTGCCGAATTCCTAAGGCGGACAACTTCGTAGCCCTTACCTCAACTGACTCGAACTCGAACCTCAGATGGTAGTTTGATGAGTTCTCATCTGATCGTAGGACGATTTTGAGCGGATAGAAATTTAAAAGCGGAATGCGATACCTTGGGGACTGCTATTACACCAATAGATCACGTTACTCCATCATCTTGATTGCACCATTGGTACCAGATCCTTTCCCCTTCTTGATAGCTCCACTTGGAGCTCTCACACTACCGAGATTTCAACAGAGATCACTGGTGTTATTATGGTTTGAAGTGGACTCGTGATTTTTGTGTGGATTTGAGTCCGCAGCCTAAGGCGTTAGTCACCAAAGTTTCAATGGCTTAGCAGCTAGCTCGCGGTATTACAACCACGTTCGTAGACATCTGATGTCAAGCTTCCAACAGAAGTTGCGTGCTCGCGTAGTTTTCTTGGATGTTCGTACACGAAGTCAAATGCGGAAAAGTTCGCAGATCAGTAATCTCAATGATTAGGTGGTGGGGACAGAGCGAGGATGAACGGAAGCACGAAGATACGAACCCTTCGGACTCATATCCTAAGTTAAGATACCCAGCGTGAGGTTTGGCACTTTGATGCGCTCGCAACAAGATCCCAGTCATGAGGGAGTAGTCGGCAGTCCTTTGTAGTACAACCATTCTTACTTTACTACATGAACTCCAAAGTAGGTTGCTACGACTAGCGATACACGTTAAGCCGACGATATTGGCTTCTGTAACTGTGTACCATGTTTGATCATTCGGTGGCGCATATCTGCTAGCCCCTCTTGCCTTGCTCCAAGGCATCTATGCTTTTTATGAGCAATGCATGCGTGGACTGACCGCTTACTAAGTCTCAATATTGCAGAGGAGCTAGGAGACCTCTGGTGCTTCACGTGTGCAGCATTTCGGCGGTTCTCATAACAGGCCCGGAAGACGAATCCGCTAACTTACATGTAGCAAACCTAAATCTACTGGTTGCTGGTACTTTGAAGGTTAGTGCTTCTAGGTCTTTGGCTACCATGGAACCTTGTACGCTTGTAGGTGATGTCTCAACCGTCGTTTCTTTACCGCTGGATCGATCCACTTCGAAGTATGCTCTCATGACAAGCTTTCTGTCACCCTTGAGCTAGCTTCTATCGAATGCTTTTTTGATTGTTCTCATCGTGAAGCTTTTCGACATGGGATGCGGTCGTGGTGTCAACTGAACTTTGAGGGGGAACGAACCAGATGGAGACATTGCGCCTCTGCCAACGGAGAGTTCGGATGAGCTGAGCGGTTCTTGATGGGGCTCTTCAGCTGATTTCACGGAATATTCAGCGTCCAAGTCACTAACGGGATGCCCGGAATAGTGTCAACTCAATGAGATGAAGACAGCTTCACGACTGAAGGTAATGGATGTCTCCGGCCTCAGTGCAAAGCTCGACAACAACTGAACTCGCTTCGCTTTAGAACTATAAAAAGATGGCGAACTTCCCATGAGCGACTTTAGCTATCAAGTTCATCACACATCCATTCCAGCTCCCTCTTTCAACACCAAAAAAACCATCGACAATCCTTTAGTCTTAATAATGGCACCCATTATGAAGTTTCTCTACGCTGGTCTGCTCGCAGCTAGCACCCTTACCTCCGCTGCATTCGCCAGCCCTATTGACAACACTGGTGTCGCCATCGAGGCCAGAGGTGAGATACTCTTTCAAGTCGTCCTTCGCAAATAGTGTCTTTAATCCCAGGAGAGATATGTCAAGGAGTCAAAGCTAATCTCGAGGCCCTTTTCCAGATGTCAACTTCCTGGCCGAGGGTGTCGAAGCCCCAGTCAGCGTTGAGGTCGCCAACAGCGTCGCCGTCCGTAGCGTCGATGAGATTGACGCATCGCTCGAGAAGCGCGTCTTCACCTCTCCCCACGTTCGCAAGGCCTTCAAAGTTGTTGCCGGCAACATGATCTCTGCCGCCTCCTGGGCCTTCAACTTCTGGGTTGAGGAAGACTACACGGGCAAGTCCACGGTCTGGTACAGCGGAGTCACCGGCGGAGGTGTTTCGACCCCCAAGATTGGCGTTGAGGGCGCTACTTTCATCTCCAAGACTGGCACCGAGCTCGACCTGAAGGTTCCGTTCATCGTGAAGGGCTTTTACGCTGGAAAGGAGCTCATCGTCCACTTTGTCGTGCGCATTCTCAGCGATGCTGGAGAGACGTCTGTCCAGTACTTCTATGACCGTCCCACGGCTACCATCGCCGGTCAGAACGCCCCAGTCACCAGCTGGGACTTTGTCAACACCAAGTAAAGGCTGTCTTGTGCAGTTACAGAGACCTGTCATGGGGGATGGACCTACGACAGGAACAAGTCGGAGCAAGCATGAACGCATGTAGATAGCATATACCTTGTATTCAGTAGCTGTTCACGGCGGCGAGCTTTCAGCATGTAAATCTTGCAAAACATGGTACTTTCTGAAGTAATTCAATATTTCTACTTGGTCGAGTATGTTACACAAGATGAATAATTTGCACAACGTCAAGACCTTAAATCAATAAGTACCTTCGATGTTGTTTAAGTATCTGCACATTGGAATCCCGTGTCGCTGCACAGGCAAATGTAAAAATTCACACCTGCCCATCATTAGATGCAACCTCACACCGGAAAAAGTACCTTGCAGAGCAATCGCCACTGGCTAGCCTCACAGCCACGTCATATGGGCTCGCTTACTGGCGAATGGTTCCCATCTGACTACAGCTAAGTAAATACATTTCATAAAATGATTGCCATCATTGGTCAATGAGTCTACAGCCTGCTCAGGAGATCAGATCTTCCTAGGTGAAAGGATTTTAGACACATCATGCTTACTACTTAAACTGCTATCCTTCGTGCTACAAATAAAGACGAGCATCTCCTCCTTCCCGACCTGTGGTTGTCATCGTTGTGGTACGTCAAGGACGCCGGTTCAAGCACCCAACTCTCCTTCTTAAACACAAGCTTTACTCATGAGACTCATAGACACCACCTCGTTCGAGCTTCAGTCTGGGGAACAGTCTGTATACCGCGAAGAAGGCTATGCCATTTTATCACACCGCTGGCAACCTTCGGAAATCAAGTTCAATGAGTTCCTCGATCATACTGAAGAACTCAAGAATGGCGCGGGACCCCTTCCGTTATGTTTAGATAAGATTCGCGGTGCTTGTGCCACCGCGCGCAACAAGGGTTACAATTGGATGTGGATCGATTCGTGCTGTATCGACAAGTCGAGCACCACTGAGGAAACCGAGTCAATCAACTCCATGTTCAAATGGTACCGCGATGCAAAGCTGTGTATTGTTTACCTTTCTGATGTTGAGGTAAACACCACTCTGGCTGAGGCCGAACTGAAAGCGAACCCTCTGATATTTAATCGTATCGGCCGCGAAGACCCTTCTGAGTGGTTCTATCGAGGATGGACCTTGCAGGAAATGCTGGCACCACGAGATCTGGAGTTTTAAGTCAACATACCCACTTCCTGGCACCCCCCTGTTTCTGGCACCACAAAAACGATGGGATCACAACCCAACCTCCTCATTACTATTAACTATTGATCCTCAACCACACCCACTACAATACAGCTGCCAGCCTCACTAGGGCATTCAGAGTCGCTGGATTCAGCCGTGATAACCTCCTTTTCACCCGCTTCGATTTGAGCCCGATGGATATCCCTGATGTTCGCGAACTTCGTATTGGGATCG
>NW_026849549.1:0-64799 GCF_030869305.1 Colletotrichum tamarilloi | reverse complement strand
CGATCCCAATACGAAGTTCGCGAACATCAGGGATATCCATCGGGCTCAAATCGAAGCGGGTGAAAAGGAGGTTATCACGGCTGAATCCAGCGACTCTGAATGCCCTAGTGAGGCTGGCAGCTGTATTGTAGTGGGTGTGGTTGAGGATCAATAGTTAATAGTAATGAGGAGGTTGGGTTGTGATCCCATCGTTTTTGTGGTGCCAGAAACAGGGGGGTGCCAGGAAGTGGGTATGTTGACTTACTCCGTGTCGGCTCCATGAAAAGCGGGGTTGTTATGATTGGGCCTTCGGCCTGCGGGTAGCTCCTTGAGAACATGCGAAAAGATCCAAGAGGGTAATCTTTCCCTCTCCGCACCGCCACATCCTAGCCCGAAAGAGGAAATGTAATCCGCCAAACTCCGCGTACATTTTCCTACGCGAAGTCCACATCTCTACGAATAGCCGTACGTGTATCCGTAACCACGAGGCCTATTGTAACAATCCCTGGTCCGGACGCCTGTCTGAGTATGTACAGCTTGATGACTTTGGTTCATCTCGGCTCGATCACGACGACATCAACTTGCCTCAAGACAGCATCGTGGGCATGTTGAGGGATGTCTGAGCATGATTTGGCTGGCGAGATATGGAAGAGCCCTCTGCCGTCGCTCCTAGACATCAGCGTTGCGAGGCGGGCTGGCCAAAGAGGCCTAGATGAAGATATAGTCGCAAAGTAAGTCTGGCGCGTTGCGTTATGTTTCAAGCTTTTGTTGACGCAGTGATACAGAGACAGCCAGGATGACTCTTTCCAATCCATCTCAATTTCCCCGTCGTTGAGTCAACATGGCGTCGGAAGACCATTCGAAGACAGGGAAAAAGCGAGATTGTTCATGCACTACATTCATGATCTCTCTACATGGGTAAGTGATCGTCTTGAAAGTACATGGACTCAGACATAGTGGTCGAGAGCTAATGTTGAGAATCGTACAGGTAGATGTGAGCGACAAACGTCGACATTTCGGAACAGAAGTGCCCAAAAGAGCATGCCATTCACCCCTGCTTGCATACGCGATCATAGCATTGGCATCTCGAAGCCTTTGCTCCATCAAAGGAACCGATGACTCCAAACCTTCTACCTACTACAGCCACGCCTTGCAAATCTTGATACCGATCCTGGGTAGCTCTACAGAGGCCCTGAACGAAGAAGTTCTGGCGGCGATCGTAATCTTGAGACAATACGAAGAAATGACTGGTGAGAGTTGCCAACTTTGGTTGCGATTGTCTTTTGAAAATTGACTTTCTTTTTGAAGATACCGACTTTGGCGTTCATTTATCCGGCAGTTCCAAACTTCTCAACTCCATGTTCAGCCTCGCGAGTAAAGGTGGACTGGGAGAAGCAGCGAGTTGGATCGTATTGCGCCAGGACTATTGGGTCGCCCTGGTCAAATCCCAGCCTCTGAGCATCAACTTGGACAGCTACAAAGGTTCTAGCTCGTTCGTTGTTTCCGATCCCGAGTGCCTTGCCAACCGTGCCGTCTTTTTGTGCGCTCAGGCCTGCGCCTACGCCTTTCAACCCACCATGGTCAGAGACCTCGATCGATGGAATAAACTCAACCAGGAGCTCGGAAACTGGCTCGTCTCTAACCCTTGGCATGCGGATCCTCTTTGGGTAGACCCGCCGCATGATACCAGTGCCAACGGGTCTGCTTTTCCAACGGTATGGATGACGCATCCTGCTCATGGTGAGACTAAATATCGAAAGTTCGCCTTCTTTCCTTGTGGAAGCTAACAACATGTGCTTTTAGTGGTGGGATATCAACATTACAGTCTTGCACGCATGATCTTGCACATTTTCAACCCATATCTAAGCAAACCGAGTCTTGATACCTTTAGGCGGAGAAGGGAGTCAGAGGTGAGTCGGCAGTTCCAAGCCTTTGGCATCAACGTACAATCAGACTGACACCGCTCAGCAAGCAGTTCTGGATAACTTCCGTCTCCTTCTAGGTCTCGCGATCAGCAACCCGCTGGTAGTCAATGCCAGTTTTACAGCTGCCCATGCATTGAGAGCCTGTAAGCGCCCCTGCCTGATCCTGTATTGAATGAGCATATGACTGACTAGTGCGTCCGTGTTCGCATTTACAGGTGGCATATATCTCACGGACCCCAAAGAGCAACGCGAAAGCCTAGATTTACTCGACAAACTACATCAACGGACTGGATGGCGCACGAAAGACTTGGAGGAGCAACTGAACTCTCAGTGGTCACAAGATAGTTGCAACAGTGCCTTTGGGCATCTTTTTGCAGACGCTCGGAAGTGATAAAACCGAAAGTCTCCACGGCCTTGCTTGTCTCTATCACGTTTTTCCGCGGAGAAGAAGCTTTTAGCCAATATCTAGGACAGACGTTAGGTTTCGGCAAAGTCAATGCAGCCTGCGGGCTATCTCTGCTTCCTGCCAAGGAATCATAATCTATAAATCATACCCTAGCTCTTAGTTGACCTTAATGCCGAAGTTTGTGCGTATGAATCTACGTGCCCGTTTGTATAAAGCAGTTAAACGGGAGTGAGCAGACTGGTACAGCATCTTCAGTAGACAGCAACTGAATAAAGACTTTCTATTTCATTAAGCAAGGGAGAACTTTCTATCTCTCCCCTATAACATCGTCTACAACTTCGCCTGCTTCTCAAGGCGCCGACCAATCTCGTCAAAGTACAACTTCTTGCCTGACTCCAGCGCCTCTTGCAGGTAAGACCCAATCTGGACAGCCTTGACAGCGTTGGTCAACTTGAGAGGCAACTTGGTGTTGTCCAGTGCAGCGGCAGTGAATTCGTTTGCCTCCTGGACGAAGGCATACTCGAACCGACCGTAGTAGTGGGCGGGGACTTCCCTGGTGATACCCTGGGGCCCGTAGTAGTTGACAAAGTTGGCTTGGGGGTTTCCATTGACTGTGAGCTTGCCGCCGGTGCCGATGAGCTCTGTGGTATCCTCTTGTCCGTGCGCCATCATACGCGAGTTGTAGAAGTAGGCGATCTTGCCGCCCCAGAACTCAACAATGCCGACGGCATTATCGCAGTCGCCGTGCTCCTTCAGCTCAGGAGAAACAGCTGTAATACCGGATTCTGACACTGACTTGACTTGGGAGTCCTCGCCAAAGAACCATAATGACAGGTCAATGTCATGGACTGTAGTGTTTATTAGTATAGGCAGCCAATCACTTTTGGATAATCGGGAGAGATACTAACCACTCATGTCAACGAAACAACCGCCGTTCAGGGCCGCATACTTGACAAAGAAGCCACTGGGATCATGCTTGTCACATGTTTGAGATCTGATAACGGAAGGTCTGCCGATCAAGCCCGTCTCAATCTTCTCAAAGGCGTCCCTGTATGATGAGTCGAAACGGCGGGAGAAGCCGCACATGACCTTGAGATGAGGCTTGTGCTGGGCAGCAGTGACGACCTCCATGGACTGCGGAGTATAAGCAATGAGTCTGCAAGATTGATGGTTGGAAGCTACTGACCTTGGCGAGGTCGAGAGAGATGGGCTTCTCGCACAGGACGTGAAGATCCTTGTTGATGGCCTTGATAGCCTGGTCGGCATGCACCTTGGTAACGGTGGCAATGACGACGGCTTGGAGGCCCTCGTGAATGAGCATCTCGTCGTAGTCGGTATAGAGAGTGACTCCGTGAGGCTCTAGCTCTTGTCGTGCCCAAACAAGCTCATTCTCATCCGGTGTGAAGGCGGCAACGAGCTGCGCGCGGGGGGTGCGGTGCAGGAAGTTGATGGCATGACGCTTGCCCATACGGCCAAGGCCAGACGCCGCGATTCTGAGTTTCTGGACCATTTTTGTGTATGTGATTCGTGGATAGACAGGAAAGTTTACTCAAGCGTCTTTGAAGGGGTATGAATGCAGGTGAGTCAACGAGATGGATGAAGAGAGAAGACTGGCATGCTGGAATCATCTGGCAGACCAGGCACGAGCTCCTCATCTTATATAGGCGACCAAGGCGCTGGCATGCACGAATATGGAGCATCTACAGTGATTATATGAACGAGACATACTCACGATGATACTGAATACGGTTGGAACTTCCTTCCTACCGGTGTTCTGCGGCATTCGGGAAACTGATAGCGCAAGATGCCATGGCTAGAGGCTGAAGCTGTTGCAAACAACATCGAGAAAGGTTGGCTGAACAGACCAATCATGACCCCCAATTCGTCTGAGCAATTGTCAGACAACGGAAAGCCTTACCCTTCACGACCAACGAGGGAAAATTCGCGCGCGCCGTGGCGATCCCGAGCGCGGGGAAGTGGGTCCGGGGCAGAGGCCGAGTCAGTGGATCATCTTTTGGGGGTTTCGCTCGAGTTTTACTCTTTTAGTCGAATAGAGCAATGCTTTCCGCGACGGTCTGTTGTTAGACTTGGGTCCAGAAATCCGGAGACTTTTTGAATTCCCATTACCCCAGACAGTTATGAGATCATGATCAACTCAAGTAGGTACCGATTCCCAGCAAAAGCCAGCGTAAGGTAGTTTACTCGCAAAAAGATATGGTGTTAAAGCTTCATTGGGGTTTGAGGCTCCCAGTAAGGCGGAAATAACGAGATTAGATGAGGATACCCATGATTTCTTTTATAAATTTAGCTTACGGTTTCGATTGCGCCTTCCTCGCGAATTGCTACGAACTCAATTGTGATTATCTTATCAACCCCAAAAGACTACATAAGCTCAAACCCAAATTCAATACCAGACGCCTACCGGCATGCAGTTTGCACGAGACTATCATTGCAACATCTGGCCACGATGACTTTGACGCGCCATCGGCGACATTCGGCGTTCTTACCGCACGTCTCCAATTATTATCCCCGCACGGAAATCCCTCCTTAGTTCGACAGACTTGGAAAAAACCGCGCGAAAGGCCCCAGTCACTCGTCCGAGTTACAATGGTGTGTACATTGGCCACATCCCATACCAGCCGCCAGTTCTTGTTCGCCTTTCCCCCACAAACATGTGCTCACCTTCTGTCGTCCCACCTGAGCCGTTTGCCGCCGCCCAAGAGAAATAACCGCCTTGCAGTGCAAGTGAGAGATAGTCGCTGTTTTCTTGCCTCCAATGCCCACTCCGGGAACTGTAAGGAGGCCGGGCTGCGAAAGCTGTCGCTCAAGGTATGTTACTGGAGACCATTTACTCAAGCTGTCATTCATCTGTAAATCATTCCCTCTTCACTTTTGTAGGAAGGGTAGCCAATGCCCCGGCCTCTCGGATAGGTTTGCGGAACCCGCGGGGATGGCTGCCAATTCCCTCTGCCGCAGAACCCCTCGCTCCCAGCCCGAGACCGAGAACGGATCGATCTACCGCGTGGCCCCGGACAGTTCACTAACCTGATTTTGTATTGCCTTCCCCAGACATATCAAATGTAAGTGCGGGGGTGGATACGCCCCCCTTCAACAGTGGGAGTATTGGCGGCATTCCGTTCCAATAGCTGATTTATTCATATAGGCGATAAAGGAGCCCCTTGCGGGCAGTGTGTTCGGAAAGGCAGGGCTTGTGTCCGCGGTACCAAGCTCAAGTTCAGACACATTACCGTGCCAAGGTGATTTGCTTATCCCTATTCTCTCTTATTAGTTGTCCCCCCAGCCCAAAGGCACGCATCTGACTGCTTCCAACCTACAGTGACACAGATGGTAATCGAGGGGAGCCCCAATATGAGTTCTCAGATACGCAAAAGTGGTGCCGGGTGGCGGGGAAGAGGATACGCTTCATCGACGAGACCGCCGATATAAACAGCCTCCACAACGATGGATTCGACTCCGACGACGAAGACTTCATCTCGATCGAAGATTATCCCCCGAGTCTACCAGCACCACCACCGCGACGGACCAAGAAAAGACAAGATGAATTCATCAAGCCGTCATCGACCAATCGTCCAAGCCGAAACTCGGACGCCGCTGCCAACGAAACTGGCCAGAGTCCTTTACCCATCGAGAAAGGCCAGCCGTACCCCTTGACGAAGCTACCCGCCCTACACCCTCATCCTGCCTTCCGAAGCCCATCGTCAGGCCACTTGGAGTCAGACGATGCGCCGCGGTCCTTCTCACCAGTGCCTCGAAGCGCCATCAGCGAAATTGGTAGCGGGAGCCACTGCGACGACCCTAGCTTGCCCGAGCCGCGTCGATCCTTCAGTTCCGCCAACTTTCCGTTAGAAGACCGTCGTGAGGCAGATTTAGTTCGCCACTTCAGGGAGTTCATCGCGGCCTCCTTCGACTATGGCGACCCACACAATCGGATCTCGGTTCTTCTTCTGCAGCATGCTGCTCTCAGTCCCGTGCTGCTCAATGCTGTCTTAGCTGTGTCGGCAAAGTCGAAGGATGAGGGCGATAGCCTAAACTTCTTTGATAAGCCTGCAGAACGATACTATGAGATGACTATGGAGCTTCTACAGCCTGCCTTGGACGACGCTGTTCCCGAGGTTGATGAGGCACATATTGCTGCCGCCGTTCTGCTCAGGCTTTATGAGAATATTTATAGTGCGTCCTCCCACTGCCTAAGGCTATGGCTTCATTGCCTGGCTGCATGGAACTCGAGAACCTGGCAAAGCATTTGTGACATCATGCCATGTACTCAGTCTCGCTGACTTTCAAAATAGTCACACCGTTGTGTCAAAAGACACCTGTAACCCCGATATGGAGGTTCCTTTCCACGCACATCAAGACTCCCGAGCATGGCACTCTCCTGGAGGCAGCAATGTGGGCCTGGATACGCATCGAAATCTTCCGGTCCGTCATGCGAAACGAAAAGCTAGACCTCGAAATAGAGCATGTTGACTTCGATCGCTCCCTCCGACCAGCGGACGACGATATCTGGGCCTGGCGGATGTGCCTCCATACCGTCGACGTACTCAACTACTGCTATGGGGAAAACAAGTCCCGCGAGACCTATGATCAGCTGGTATCTTACGCTGCGAAGTGGATGAGGTCAGTTCCAGAGTCGTTCACGCCGGTCTTGGTAAAAGCCCCGTTACGTGGTAGCCTCTTTCCAGAGATATTCCTATTGAACGATTCTGTCGTAATGGGGCTTCTGTTCTATCACATCAACCGTATTCTCCTAACGATACATAATCCTGATGCTCAACTCTTGGCTAAAGTATCCAAGCAAGCAGCTCGGTCGATCAATGCAAGTCTTCATTGCCTGGGAGCCGCACTTTCTTTCTCTCTCTTTTTTTTGTTTTTGTTTTTTTTGCTTACGTATATGCTGTAGAATGAGATCTTTACCGACGTGAAAATTCTTGCCGGCATGGCAGACTCGATCAGCCCATGTAATCCGGCTCATATGTAGGTTGATGAGCTCTCGGGATTTCTGAATAATCACTCACTCATCAACAGATCGGCCTGCATGGCAATAGTCTTGGCGGGCGACCGTTTCACCATACGGGAAGAGCAAGATGTACTCTATGAGTTGTTATCAAATACTGCGGATGACTTCAGCTGGGATGTATCATTGATGTAAGTTGGCTCGTCTTCTTTGCCAGTTTTCGCCTTGGAACCTAGAGTAGGGAGCTGACATCTTGAGGTAGACTAGCGCACTTGAAGAAGTCATGGGACTGGCCGGAAGACATGAGTATATAGCTCGCTTATGGCACTTTTCTATGACATGCCTCCAAGCTTGTATACCAAGTTGTAGATAACTTGAAGTTTTCTACCTTTTATTAAAAGTTCCCCCAGCCGTGATTTCTACGTCGAACGCTCATGACCACTTTCTTTGCGGTTTGGTAAATGTTCACCGGCATGCATTCTTGGACTTGCCATCCAGACCAACTAGATGCCTACGTCCATAGGTAGCGCACAGTTCATTGCCAATTCTCCCGTTCTTTGTCCAGATCATCACTAAACTTGGAAGATCCTGACTAGTCCGATGAGCGGTTTTCGATTTACTTCGCCCGGAGTGATGTCTCTACATGTCCGACGGTTCCGTATCGGCTCTCAAAATCATTCCGACTGGGCCTCAAACTATCGTCACGACGTCTCTCTGACGTGAGATGATCGTTATCGGATTGCTGCTCGACCTCGTAAAGCTGTGGGTTGCGTTTCCTACTTGAACGTTAATGCTTCTCCTATGGTTTCATTTCCAAGATTTCGAACTAACAAGTCCCGTTTGTACAGAAAGTCAAGCAGATACATGCCCGCAACGGCCAGCCCGCCGAAGAGAATTAGTATCTGGTAACCATACTTGTACTTGGGGGCGTCATATGTCGGAAATAGTACAACTTCAGGACTTCATTAGCATTCCGAACATTAAAACTTGCAAGATAAAAAGCACTCCGCATGATATAAGACTTACCGGGCATCCAAGCACTGAAGGTGTAGGTAAAAATATTGCCCGTAGCGACCAGCAGTTGTCGGAGATTTGCATTGGATTGCGTGATCTCGTGCCCATAGCTGATGACAATTGGCTGAGCCGCACCGCCGGTATAGCTCAAGTAGAAGGCCGCAAACAAGGCCGCCTTAGGAACGTTCCATATTGACAGGATGATGTTCGACACAAGCACCATTGCCTGTACGAACATCACCGTCAGTACTCGACTACCCGTGGCATCTGAAAGCCAGCCCATAGCAAACGCTGCGACTATCTGTATGGCGTTTCCTGGAAATACATAAGGTCTCAGCACTCTTCACGTCGAAGCTAATCGCAGTAATTGTTAGACAAACCTATCGTCGGGAGGATGTTCGTCTTGACGACGCTATAACCCTCCGACTTAAGAAAGAGGTTGAAATATCCGGTACCGGACCCAGCTTCAGCCACCATCAGGTACGGAAGTATGAAAGCCCAAAGCTGCCATGAAGTGTATATCTCCTTAATGGCCTTCAGAGTCAGCTTCGATGGTGGTTTGCGACCCATAGCTTTGATGCGCTCCATGCCATATTCACGGTCCTGTTGATCATGGTCAGCCTGCATTATACGTCGATCTCCACTAACTTAATACAGGAGATGGCCCCTTACTTCTTTTTGGAGGTAGAAAGCCCTGGTATTGTGTGGTAAGTCAGGAAGCGCAAAGAATCCATACAAAGCGATCGGTATTGAGATGACTCCTATGAATGATCAACACCAGCTCCACATTGCCTCGGAGTTGTGCCGATGACTGACCATCCATGATGAAGAGCCACCTCCAGCCAGACAGCCCAGCTGTCCCATTCATGCCAGTGTAAAGCCCTGCCTGGAGGTATCCACTGAACATACCAGCAATCGCAGCTGTCTGCTCAAACAAAGCCATACGCTTGGCGAGTTGAGACTTGCCGTACCAACTACCCAGTATGCTAGCGAAACCTGGGAAGGAACATGACTCGAGAAGTCCTATGAAAAATCGCAAAGCGTAAAGCTAACGATTCTTGGTCAGCAATGTTCTACTTTCAAGTCTTTGAGAGCGACAGAGACTGAACATACCGTCTCCACATTCTTGGCACTCGCCATGATCATTGTCAAGGCAGACCACCCGAGTTCACACGCCGGTATCCAAATCGACGGACGTACATATTTTAACTGGATCATCTGGGCTGGGATAGTACCCAAAATGATACCAATGTTAAAGTATGTGTTTAGGAGGTTTCTCTCATTGCCATAAAGATCAAGCTCTTCTTGCATGCCGCTGACGAACGCATTGCTGTAGTTATTCTGATCGAGGTACTTGATGAAATACCCGAGAAGTACGTAAGAGCTGTCTTCAAGGTCAGTTGCAACAAAATCAAGTCAATAAGAGCCCGACTCACAAGAGGAAGGTGTCCAACTTCCGAACATATTTACGCTCTCGTGGGTCATCACCCCAGACCTTTCGTGAGACGTTTGAGAGAACCCTCCATTTACCAACCTCGCTAGATGCGAGTTGGACCTCAGGGCCTGTAGACACCTCAAAATCTTGCTTTCTGCCGTCAGTGGTCATGTTTCTTAATAGTAAGTGAACAAATTGCTAAGCTGACTGAAGTGTGAATGCAATCTTCATCCCTCGCCATGTGCAATCCTTATAGCGTACCCCGTTTCTACTTAAAGCACGCCATTGCTTCTGATTATGATGATCCTCTATCATCTTCTGAGGCATCCCATGTCTTCAGTGCGGCAAGAATTTCGGAAACTGTCCGATGCAAGCCATACAAAAGGCATGAAGTATGCCGGCAAGTGCATGCTTCCCAGGGTCTTCGGCAATAAGCAATGCATTTGGATCTCGCAATCAGAAAAGAGGAGAACTGCCGTATGTCCAAATACTTTACCCGGAAATTTGATGATATTGATGTCGGCAGCATTGTCAAGAGAGATAAGATGCAGACATGATACGGTGCCTTCAACCAATGTGAGGGCACAGATGTCATGACGAATCTCCAAGGATGATGTCGCAACAAGGACAACAAGATCGCGTGCTAGCTTGTACAACCTCCAACACGGAAATAAGCATCCGGCCATTTCTATATCAGACTGGACAACTCTGGCGTAATCGAGGTATTTAAAGTGCGTTTTCTACCAGATTACCAATAAACTCCACCACAATGGCGACAGAAGTAAGCACGAAGGTCACAGAAGAGCGTCCAACGTTTCAGCTTCGGGCAGAAACGTCTATCAACTACGACAAGGAGAGCGTAGGTATCAACCATCATGAAATATTAATGGGCAAATTCTGATTGCTTCTAGTATGAATATGAAAGCTACCTGCCACATTTCGTACCCGGAACTCAGCCTCCATTGGAAGAGTTCCACCATGACGATGTCGGTTTGAGGGCTGATCCGACCAAGGAGAATCTTTTAGGGGCAACTGGGGTCAGCTATGAAGAGGTTACCCCAGCGGTCGGCACTGAAATCCGTGGAATCCAACTTAGTCAACTGAGCTTTGCCCAGCTTGATGAACTGGCACTCTTCGCAGCTGAGCGTGGCGTGGTGATTTTCCGAGACCAAGATTTCGCAGACATTGGACCCGAAAAGCAGAAAGCCTACGGAAGACATTTCGGTTCACTGCATGTCCATCAGATGGGCGGTCAGATCAAGGACTACCCAGAACTACTCCCTGTGTACCGCGACTTCACGTAAGTCCACCGCGACGACGAAAGCAGACATGGACGATTGACAGACAACGCAGACCAGGTGCTGTAGATAACGAGATCAAAGACAATGTCACCAGCGTGAAGTGGCACAGCGACATGAGCTATGAGATGTAAGTCCGTTGCCAATGAACACACGTCATCGAATTGGAACCTGACAGCATACAGCAACGGGATGGGTACGACAACGTTCTTGCCTCTGAGCACTCCGGCATCTGGAGGGGATACTCTTTACCTCTCCACCACAGCAGCCTACTACGCTCTCTCAGAAACTTACCGTACGTTACTTCACAGCTTGAAGGCTGTTCACTCCGGCTTCTCTCAAGCTTCGGTGAACGACCACCGCGACCGATACATCCGGGAACCCATTGAAACCATCCATCCAGTCGTGAGAACCCATCCCGTCACTAAGCAGTTTTCTCTCTACGTCAATCGGCTGTACACAAAACGAATTGTCGGTATGAAGCAGGAAGAGAGTGCCGCCTTACTAGGATTCTTGTTTGACCATATCGAAAGAGGTCAGGACTGGCACTTGCGGGTTCATTGGAGGCCGGGCACGGTGGTGGTCTACGACAACAGGAACACTCAGCACTCTGCGCTGCGAGACTTCAGGGTCGAAGAGGGGACAACTAGGCGGCATATGTTGAGGATCACGCCGCAAGCGGAGAGGCCGTACTTTGATCAATTCAACAGCTCTTAGTGATAGCCCTGTCGCATGTAGCCATGGTAGTTCTGTCGTCTATTGACGTCTATCCTAATGTTTCAACCCCGCTACGTGTTTGTAGGGAACGGCAGATCCTTAGAGCGTGCTAGCCTGCCAAGAAACAGCAGTTCCCGCTGCATGCAGGTGTAAAGTTCACCAGGCCTTCCTCCACATTGTCTGGGCTTCCACGGGACACCCACATCGTCCCTGCTCTTCCCGATTGAACAAGGCGACAGGATGAGAACCGTGAGATGCTGGAGACAACGCTTGGATTGTCCATTCAACCGTGCATGTAAATCCGGTGCACAGTCTGTCACATAAGGGGTCATTTCCGGACCCCTTCCAGACCCATCCTGCAAACAAACTATCACCAGCCCCGTCATCCGTCCGTCATCCGTGTACCTGGATCCTGGTAGCAGGAGATCCACAGCTCTCACCCAAGAGCCGTCTGGATGTCTTGTTTCCTGGCTTGTGCGCACGGCAAAGAATCTGCCGACGAACCCATGTCGGGAGGATACCGCAGCGAGGAACCGGCCGGAAGCCAAGACGCTCTAGCGAGTGTGCCATTGACCATTCAGCCCTTTGACTTGATCCTTCGAGCCTATGATTTCCTTCAAGAACAATGATAAGGAGTCTGAGGTAAATGTCTCACATGTTGAATCAAAGCCGGAACAGGAAAGCAAAATCGCTGGGGAAATATGCTCACAACGTCCTGAATTAGGGTGTGTAGCTGCTAATGTCAAAGAGGAGGCTGGCGTTAAAATGCTGGAGAAGTTTGCACTTGTGGCGCCCTAGAAAAGGACGTGAAGGTTGTCTCAGTTCCCCTGGGCTGTTGATTTAAGCCGTCGTGTTCCTGTTCATAGCCACACTGTTTTGTGTCTCGCAGTAGTGCCTCGTGTATGGCATTAGAGTTGTAGCTACCGAACTTTCAATCTGACAAGTGACGGATATTGTCGTTTGGTATCTTGATGCGACTGGGAATTCGATTAACATGTGCAAAGAGGGGCCTGAGAGGCCATGACTGTGTTGCATCGCGGCACTTCCGGGTCATAACCCGGCACACATCCCCGGGCCGATCTCCCTCGCCAAGGGGGTATGGGTCGGAGGTATCCCGACAGCAAAAACCATCCTTTTAACAAAGTCAGGTTTGCTGCCGCTGACCTAATGGAATTACTCATGCCACTCAAGCCAGAGGGCAACTCAGTTTGTTTCAAGGATTGTCCTCAGAGGCTTAGCCACTGGTTCGATCGGCAGTAGCGAAACAGCAAGTAAAAAGCCGCTAGACGACAAGCTAGACGTACGCGAGATGTTTTGCACGGCCACCATTTCCGACGTGGCGTGTCGGAACGGTGATAGATCTGTTCTAGCGCTCCTTCGAGAAAGCAAGCCACAGTTATTCCACTGGTCAGCTTCCTCGTCCGTTCACCGGAGCCCGTGTCCTAAGAAGGACTGGTGGCAGACGCTCTAGAGCTTGACTTAACGCGGATGAGGCATTCCTCCCGCCGCCGTCCCGAGTCCGTCGCCGGATCTGGACATTTTCTTCAAGGCAAAGCTTTCCAAAGGCTCGGAGCTGGCTGCTCGTTGGTGTTGCCTTACCTCATCGCAAATGATCCCCAAAAATCAAATGTCCTTTGAAGCTAGGAGAGCTCCGGTGGGGTCAAGACAGATACTTTCCCTTCTTTTGAGTCTTCAATGAGGGACGGACGGCGCATGCCGAGCTCTCCGGACGCACGACCCGACGCCATCGACTGAAGGCTTCGGATTGAGCTCTGAAGATGGAAACGCGACACAACAGGACCCATCTACCCCTGGCGTTAGCGCCCGGTGCACGGTAACGACGGTGTCTTATGATTTCTGCGGCCCGTATCCCTCTTTTCATTTTCATACTTGTTTAAGGATGGGGAATTATAAAGAATCGTACGACCTTTGCTTGCCTCCCCCCTCCATCCCCACGATCCCCATAAACCTTGCATCTCTTCAAGTGGGAACTGGGAGGGCCTGCTCCAAAGAAAGGACCCCTGGTAGATATCGAAACGTGAGATCTACGAGTCAACATGGCACCCATGGTTGAGAACCGCGGACCCGAGCTCCTGGCCGTCAACATCTTCTTCGTCTCGGCGGCGGTGTTGGCCACTGCATTGCGATGCTACGTCCGGGCTGGCCTGGTCAAGGCTTTTGGAACGGATGACTGGCTCATGGTCTTGGCTCTGGTATGCATTACTCGATTCGCATGATGATTGTGTATACAGACAGGAAGACATGACTAACTCCATTCAAGGCCTTCTTCATATGCTACTCAACCTTCTCAATACTAGGTGTTCACTATGGCACCGGAAGGCATTTCGCGGATATCGAAGATGACCATATCACCAAAGCGCTCGAGGTTAGCAACTACTCAAGACAATACGATTTCCACTGGTAACAAGTGTACTAACACAACCTCATAGTGCTGGTGGTTCTGCTACCTCTTTTACTCCCTCAGCATGATCGTCTCGAAAATGTCCATCGGATTCTTTCTCTTGCGAATTACCACCCGAAGACTACACAGCTGGATCATTTACATAGCTATGATGTTCACTGTCCTAGCCGGAGTTGTTTTCTTCTTCGTGACGCTGTTTCAGTGCCACCCGATCTCGTTCTTCTGGAACAAGAGTCAGCCAGGAAGCTGCATCGATGTCAACATTGTTATAGCGTTGGCATATTTGTACAGTGCCTTCAGTGTCATATCGGACTTGACATTCGCCATTCTCCCAGCCTTTTTGGTTTGGAACCTCCAACTGCGAAAGAAGACGAAGTTTGCTTTGATCCCGTTATTGATCATGGGTTGCGTGTGAGTGCAATTAAACCTTATTGGCAACGTGAACGAAACTGACCATCCTATCAGTGCCAGCTCAGCTGTCTTGGTTCGCTTTGGATATCTTATGGGCCTCAAGGACGCTGATTTCCTCTGTAAGTCGACCGTTTCAAGTTGTCTCTTCCTAGGGACAATCAACTAACTTTAACAAAGGGTCTACCCTCGACATCGCTATCTGGTCATCCGTAGAGCAAGGCCTAGCAATCACCGCCGGCAGTCTCGCAACGCTTCGACCCCTTCTCAAAGCCATCGGCTACAAGTTGGGCATGACCTCAAACCCATCCCCGCATCGCGTTACCGATGACGCTACTCGCCGACCATCGGCCTTCGCAGCCACAACCTTTGCCAAGTCCAGCAACGGTCCGCCGCAGTCCGGGCACGAAGATCTCTACAGCATGTCATACTTTCCTTGTAAATGCTGCGGCACCTTCAAGTGTCAAAAGAGGCAGAGTGAGGCGACTTCTGGAAAGAGAAGATCGAGCATGGGCTTCTCAGCGAGAGCAAGCAAAGGTGACGTTGAGGCTTTGTCGCACATCAAGAGTGTCAGTGAGAACGGGAGTGAGGAAGAGTTGACTTATGGAGGAAGGTCGACAAGGGAGGCTTCTCACGACAATGAGAGGGTGGTCCCGCAGAGCTTCCTCATTGTCGACGAGCAGAAGGACTCGTGAGTTTGATATATCCGATATGACGGCCACAAATCTTAGTAAAAGCATAATACCCTGTTTAAGTAATACTAAAGCAATGATAATGAGTCTGACAACTGTAAATAAAGGCCAGTGATGGTCGAATCTGCCAGCGCTAGTAGCATGTATTATGTAAGCCAAATCGTATTTAACGAAATTTACCGCTTTCTTAGGTGAAAAGGCGCTTGATCTTTGCGTCCATCATTGGAAGTACTATGATATGATAGTCGATTCATAGAGGTCGCCTTTCCTGATCTCTTACAGGGCAGTACTCGGGGATTAGAGATTTTGGATCTCTAGCACCACCACACAATTATGATCGCCGTAGTTGTAAGATGTCGAGTTCCCTCTCATACCGTTGCGACAATCATTCTTGATCCATGGACCAATTTGATCCGGTTACGTAGAGCGAGGCCTTTCGACACACTTGGATTTAGTACAGGCTATGTCGGCATTATGCCCTGCACGTCTTTTGTTACTCAGGGCATTGAACACATCAATATTTTTGTTTGCATCATTGCTGATATGAGAAGTGGATTTGTGGCCATCTAAGAACAAATGACTTAACTGATTAACCCATAACGTCATGGGAGCGCAAGCCGGTGCCATACGAGGCAGGTCGCGAACAGTTCTATTCCAGCTTTTCCTTCCAAGAAAAATACTGAAAAGGCATATAAATCGCAATAAGTGCTGCGAGCAAAGCCCCCAAACCAAATCCAGAAGAGTCATCGGCCTTGTATGCAAGATAGACGGCCACAATTGCCCAGATAATCACCGCGATTACCAGAAGAAGAGAGAAAAACAGGTGCCAATTGAAGCGCTCGTTTATTCGTATGCCCCATCCGATTACTCTTTCGCGGGTTCCTGGTAGGCGGTGTAACGGACCTCGAAGCTTTTTGGGAAATGTTGAAATCCAGTAGTTGTCGGTGTGTCGGCGCCCAGGGAGCGTTAGATGCCACAAGGGAATGGAATCAACCGCAACATCAGTCGGTACTGGACTGTACGAATAGCTTTTTGCTTCTAATACTTCGGAGACAGGGGGATACTCCCCACATTTGAAATGTTGCGGGTTGGTAGATTCTCCCATCGGAACGAGTCGAAACTTTTTGGAGGGCTATTAGTGGCAGTGTTCTACGGGAAAAGAAACTTCTCTTAACATACTCGAACGTAATCGCCAGTGTGCATGACGAAAAGACTAGCCTCGGACAGCTTTTGAAAGAATTGGAACATCCAATTCAGCCAGCTTGGAGTATTTTGCCTGAGAAAGGTCACTCCTTTTTCTAGTATTTCGCATACCAAAGGTGGGAAAAGCAGGGGGATTCTCCAGGTTGATCCCGCACGTATTATCTGGTACCTTTCCAAGATATGCTGGAAAAGGTATTGATCATTCCCGAAATAATTGCAGTCAATATGGTCTAATACCGGGAGGCTTTTTTGGTTGACGCACAGCAGCAAGTATTGGGGAGTATTTCGTTCTTCTGGACAGAACGCCACCTCCTCGGACCCTGGAGTGTCGGACGGTAGTGGTGACGATCCTGGTCTTGACGAAAAAGTATTCGGCCCAGAATTCTGCCGCGACGAGCTATACTGACTTCTCTCTGACCTGAAACGCGCAGGAGGGGGGAGAGAAACACTGCCCTGAAGATCTTGATCCGCGGTTGAGTCCTGAGCTGTGGTTGAATCGTAGGGGGTGATGAGCCTGGCAAGTCCATATTTGACAAGGCGCTGCCGAAATCGCTGCGCTCCACCTGGCTGGAGCTCTTTGATATCTAAAAACATGTGATCATCGCATTCCTGTAGTAGCTAAGTAATAAGCCCCGGCTCCTTACTCTGAGAAGCGAGATGATGATGAGAATTTAGCCACCTACACAGATGTACCGAACTCTTTGATACCCCGATTTTGGTGGATAAACCGTATCGTAAAGCCAAGACGTTAGTTTGCTTTGCGAAAACCCAACGCTATAGAACCATTCGTGCGACTTGGCATTGCCCCCCCGCCCTGACTCCGTGTCCGTTTGTCCCTGCATTTGTGTCTGCGCCTTTTCCACGACCATGCGGGGGAGGTGAAGGAAGTCTCGGAACTCGGCTTTGAATTGCATTAGTGATGTTCCGGAGGTGAAATAGCTTCTGGCATTCTCAAGATCAACGAGGTCAAGGCCATCTTGGTCGTCTCCATCTACAGAGCTTTCTTGTTCCTCATCAATATCCAGAGGCATTTCAAATTCTGCAGTGATTGCATCCGGGCCCACTTCGACGCTGTTAAGAAAGCGTTCCAAAGTCAAGTTCCGCTCGTCATGTTGAGGCAATGTTACTTGAACCGTTTCTCTTCCTATGCTCTCGAGGATCTTTCTCGAGATGAGTGTTCTGTTAGATCTTGGTCTGAGAAAATTGACCGCTACGCTTTGTTTTCGGTTTCCAGTTTGCGAGCGCAGCGATAGATAATATCTTTTGAGCAAACGTCCATGGTTCCGAGAAAATCGTTCATTATCCAAACGTTGAGACGCCTCTCGATATAGGGGGCGGAGTGTTGAGTCAGTAGTCAACATTTCAGCCAAGTAGCTAGCTGCTGCTTTTTTGACCTCCCAGCGAGTAGGACTTGATCCATCTTGAGATTGAATATCTTCAGGTCCCGATGCGAGGGATCTGATTTCATCATCGACATTATCGGGGGGACTTTCGATGCGTGTGTGATTGTAGAAAGTCTTGGCCATCTGTCTTATTGCCTTGTCCCCGTCAACGGCATTGGTGTTTTCCTCGAATGATGACGGCTTCGTAGAGACAAGACCCGCGCTGAATATCTCGCTAGCCACATTGGAAGTTCCGTAGCTGTCGGTGAGAATTGTGCGGGCGTCCAACGGCGCAGGTCGAAAATGATTTTCGGGTAGAAGATCTGGCCAAGACGAGTCTCAGTCAAGTTTGCAGCAGGGGATAGCACCTGTGTTTCCGGAAAAGAGCAGTTGAACTTGGAATACATCTCAAACAACGAAATTTGCGTATAGAAGGATGTGTTAATCAAAATGTTCAAGCTAAGAAGTGCTCACTTACCGAACAGTAACTGCTGGATAGGCTTCTCCTGCAGAACCCTGTTTGGCGGTATTACCGAAAGAAGCTCCTTTGCAAAAGCAGCTGCTGTTGCAGCTGAGTACTCTTGCCACTTTCCGTTCTTATGCGAATCGGCATAGTCGCAAATACCACGGATGACAAGACACGGGAGGTGCCGCAGTTCTGCAGCCTCTAGGTCAAAACAGAGTACTCCAAGGTCCTGGCTCAATAAATCACGGGTCTTTCCGTTCTTGATGATGTAATCGCCTGAAGCAATGGTCCCATAATGAGTGACTGGGTTTGTGTCGTCTCGGGCAGCCCGTTGGATTGTGTGTGAGAGATCACACTCGCCGCATCCAGAGTTCTGGTCAACATGTTCGTACTCTGCTTTATAGAGACAATCGTTCGCAGCTCCTTGGTAAGCGAAATTCTTCTTCATCCTCTTCGGAGCTTTATGGACAAGCTCGGATAAAAACCCAGGGATTCCGCTGTCTTGGCTCAGATGATCGGCCTTTAGACGACTTAGGGCTGCTAGGAGGAACTGTGGTGGTGCAATTAGGGCGCCAGTGCGTTGGAACTCTTCCCCTTGCCATGCCCTGCCCAAATCGTACTGGACGACACCTCCATATCTTCCGGTAGGTTGGCTTACTACGATGTCGCCCAGTCGAATGTCATGTGTTTGGGATGGTACACCACCTCCGATTCCTACCATCAAGCAAAACCGGACTGACTTAAAGGTCCGGAAGAAGTCCCTCGTGGCTATGGCAAATGGTGTCGTTCCATCGATATACGGGGACAGGCAAGCGATGACGACATTGTGGCCTTTAACCCGACCCAAGATGTAGCTGTTGCGGTCGGCTGGATTCTGCTGGGGCAAGTCTGGATGAACTTGATCGAGCATCCCTCTCGCTGCAACCATTTCCGCCGGGACCGCGCACACCCAACCTGTAGTATAGTCCTCTGGTGCTACAAGGGTATTTCTCTCGAGCTGGTCGTCACCACTGTTCTTCTGTTTTCGGGGTTGAAATTTATCGGCATCGAAGTCTGAAAACGTCATTAGTACGCACTGGCAAGGACTTTTACCCTCAAATACGAAGGTGCTTACCATGCGCTTGGCCACGGCCACGCTTAAGCGAGCCGGTCTTGCTATCTGTGGCGGTCTCCTTGTTGTCATCACCTGACGCTTCTGTGTTGGAATCGTACATCTTTCGTCGGTCCAATGGCAGCCGTCGACCGTATCTTCGGGTGAAGTTTTGGTAATAGCAGGTGCATATGTGAAGGACCGGAGATCTGGCTCCGCTGGACTTCAACAGATCACAGACACATTCACTCCGCAGCCTTGCGAGGGAAAATCGTGTTGCTTAAAGGCGAAGGGCTGAGGTCAGCCTCAAGTTAAATGCACATTGCCGGTCCGACCCCTCATTGATTCCGCTCCAACCTATCATGTCCTGATGGCCAGCGTGCGTTGATGCCTGAGATGAATTTGCCAAGGCTAAATGCGCAGGCTGCAGCGCTTGTCAGTCATTCCTGCCTCATGCAGCATCGCAAGCTAAAGATAGGTGTTTACCTGCTACAATTACAGCAAAGGCAAAATGCACCATCTGAATGAGAAAGGAGCATATGCTGTCTTACACTCATTGAACTGCTTGGTTTGAGCGAGTTAGTGAGTCGAGGTGAAGCTCTACATGCCGCGCACCACTACTTCATCGCGGCAAATATTGCATCGAAATTCGCCTGATGAGCTGAATGAGTGATGTATTGGGGCTGAAAACATAATTTCACAGACGACATGAGGCTCAACATATCATCTCACAACTCCAAAAAGCGCAATGTAGTTAGTTCATCTTATCGCTGTCAGCTGCAAGCCCTTCAGTCTCGATGTTCACAGCTGAATAATAGATAGACCACTCAATCTACGATTGGAGATGCGATGCCTCTCGTGATTGCGGGGTAGTGGCGGGGTCGGCAAGCTACAAATGCGCGCTCACAGTGAAAGCTCACATGCTTCACCCGACGATATAACCAGGAGGGGCCATTGGTGATTTCGCACCAGGATGAAAGAAGAGATCATGGCATGTGGCGCCAAATCTTGCATTGTCCTTGAGTTGCCTATGTAGTAAATGAAGTGTATCTGTGATAGCTAAGGTGTGTTGGTTTCTTGTAGTATACGACGGGTTCTCAGCTCATTCAGTCACAGTGCTTCGTCTCCAAGTAAGCCCCAGTTCATTGCGACAGAGCTAGTCGTTCTGGGAATGCAGGGATAACATGAATGCTTCTAAAGTTCTATTTACAGCGACGAATTTCACAATGACGTATCGCGGTTCGCAATGTTAAATAAGAAAGCCTGGCAAAATCACAATTTACCTTAGGTAAGCCAGGCGCAAAACCTCTAACGTGATGCGATTGATCCTCATCATTCAACACCAATTTAAACACGTTCGCAACGCGCCTGAGTCAACAATAGCGCGTCGAAAAAGTGATTCCATCAACAAAAGCCTCACACAGAAACCTCGCCAAGAGCCTTTCCTCACACGCAAAACCAAAATGCCCGCCGTAAATCCCGCAAGACTCCCGCTGGGCGAACAGCTTACCCTCGTCCGTCAAGTCCTCGAAACCAACGAAACACTCATCAAAGTCCTCTCCCTCGCCACCACCCTAAACCTCCCAAACTGGTACCTCGCAGGCGGCGCCGTCTCCCAAACAATCTGGAACCACGTCTCATCGCTCCCGCCCACGACAGGCATCTCAGACTACGACCTCGTCTACCACGACGACTCGGACCTCTCCTACGAGGCCGAGGACGCCGTGATTCGCCGCGGGCGCGAGCTGTTCGAGGGCATCCCCGGCGAAGGGGTGGAGATCAGGAACCAGGCGCGGGTGCACCTATGGTATGAGGAGAAGTTTGGGGTGCCTTGCCCGGCGCACGAGTCGACTGAGGCTGGAATCGATACGTGGATCACGACTAGCGCGATGATTGGGGTCCGGGTGGAGGCGGATGGGGCGTGGAGGGTGTATGCGCCGAAGGGGTTGTCTGAGTTCTTTTCGATGATTGTGAGGCCGAATCCGACAGTTGGTGTGCGGGAGGTGTATGAGAAGAAGGCGAGGAGGTGGATGGGGATTTGGAAGGAATTGAAGGTGATACCGTGGACAGAGGATGAGACGCCTGTGAGGTTTGATGAGCTCGAGGAGAGGAAGAATGGGGAGGTGTGAGTCTCGACTTGAAAGGTTGAGCCGCTCGAGTGGCTTCGCTCGTGCATTGCTGTAGCATCATCGCGCTATTCATAGAATCAGAGGCCACTCCCATCGACAATCATCTCGCCCAGCATCTTGACAACCCCATCCCTCCCCTTCTTGGCGTATCCCGACAGGTCATCCCCGTACTTCTCCTCAAATTTCCCATCAAACACTTCGACTGACAACCACCCTCTGAAGCCGGTGCTCATGACAGCCTCCAAAAACTGCAAGATGGGCAGATACCCACCGTCGAACGGCAGCGGTCTATGATCATGGCTCCAGTGCCCCCGGGGTCTCAGCCCACTCTCATCCGGCTCTTTGCTCAACGGCGGTGAGACCTTGTACGCGTCGCTGATCTGGAGAAAATAGATCTTCTCCGGCGGAACCGTCTTTGCAAGTTCCTGAAGAGAGATCTCATACGACATCTTGAGATCTTGCTCGCTCACACAACCAGTCTCAATGCGTCCCGATTCCGTCGTCGGATCTCCCCATTCTCCACCAGCAGACTGGAAAGTATCCAAGCAGAGCCCCAAGTTAGGCCGATTAGCAAGCTGCACAATCTTCCACACATCCTTCCACGACGGCATGTGCGTGGCCCAGCACCAATTCTCATACGCGATCTTGAACCCCCTCGTCGCAAGAAGATCCGCCAACTCTGCGAGATCGGCGACAAGGTCTCCGATCGACGATGTGATATCCGGCGAATCCGACGATCCGACCTGCAGCATATCTGTCCCCACGGCGCTCATGATCTCCATCCATCCCCTCGCGCGCTCAAACGCTTCTTCTCGCTGCTTGCTGCCCTTTGGCCACCCTTCGAAGTTCGCAAAGGGCTGTAAGACCATGATTTGTAGGTTGAGCTCCGCGCATAGCTCGTGGATGAGCTTGCCGGCTTCGCAGAGGGAGTGATAGTCGTCGGCTGCGATTTCGCCCTTGTTGAGGTGTTGAGTGGCGTAGGTTCGGAGATCCGGGAAGGAGAGTTCGATGCCGTTGAAGCCGGCGGCGAAGAGTGCTGCCAGTTTGTCTTCGAGGGTGTGTCGAGGGAGGCCGATGGAGCATGAAGCGAAGGAGATTGGGTTGTTGAAGAAGGATGTGATTTTGGACATTTTGGATGAGTCGTAGTGATCTGTCCTGAGCCTTGGTGGTTACAACTCGAATTATCCGTCGATATCGTCTCAGAGGACCTGTTTGTCAGTCTTGTGATCGATGCTCGAAAGTCAGGTTGATGTTGATGCTGTGTTTGTTGATGGCGCGGATGCGATCCGATGATGTCAGTGCTGTGATGTGATGTCAAAGACATGTCACTATACCCCTTCGTCCAATCTCCACTTAGCTCTTCACTTAGCTTCAGTCACCAGCTCGGGGAGCAGGCGGACGGACTGATGTTGTATGGCATTCTATTGGCATGGTGTTCATGCTCTAAATTTTACCTCTCTAATCAAACAAGACGCCGATTTTGTGTAGATGATCTGACCAGTATAGTAAACAGACATCCTACTAGTCAATCTTCGGTTGCCCGGCTTTCAACACTTCAGCCCTCTTGACCGATTGGATCAAACCAATACCCACAGCGGCACTCGCGCCGTCGTCAATCTGTGTCGTCCAGAAGGACTCCTGCCCCATCGCCCGGATTGACTTGCGACGCTCGCGCTCGGCGACTGAGAGCATAAGCCCAGCCTGCTTGTTGGCCTCCATCTCTTCGAGGTGCTTCACACGCGTCGCGTATCGCTGGTGCCTCTGCTTGCGAATTTGCTCCGACCCGATGCTCTCTAGACAGAAGCGGACGACCGAGCGCAAGCCGAGGAACACGTGCTCGCTGATAAAGATGGTGATGGGGAGCGCCCACCACGCTCCACCGCCGATGCTGTTTGCGCCGAACAGGTGCACGATGGCGCCGGTCGAGAGACTGCCGGCCCAGGTGAGGAAGTCGAGAGAGTTGATCCACGGGCCGATGCCATCGGTGCGCACCGGGGGCGGGCGGCGATGTTCCATGCAGATCTTGAGGAAGTCGGTGCGTAGCTCGACGATGTTGTTGATGAGGAACCCGATGGGGATGAGGGGCCATACGGGGGAGAAGAGGGCGAGGTAGCCGAACTGGAGGACGATCTCGGCAATGTCGTCCTGGACGTTGTACTTTTCCAGGGTGGCCTGGTTGCGTGCGCTGCGGAGGAATCTAGCTTCCTCGGGGGCATCCTTGACGATGGACATGAGCATCGTGTCCTTTGAGTGCGAGCGCTTGTACTCGCGGTAGATCCCTTGCGCCTTGTGCTTGAGGACCGGCATGATGTTCTCGTCGAAGAATCCGGAAATCTGTCCTGTGACGACGAGCGCGATGACCTCGTCACGAAGTCTGTCAGCGTCAACGTGGAAGCTAAGGTCGTCGTCCATGTACTTTTGGCCAATGGCGCCGAGGAATCCCTTCGTCATGCCCTCGAGCCAGGGGACAAAGGTGTCGCCAAAGGGAACGTAAATGAAGGCCGTGATGAGAATCGGTAGGTAGTTTGTGATGATGTTGAGGACGAAGATCTTTTGCGTCAGAGACATTTCGTGGTAATCGGCCGTTCGGTGGTTTTCGTAGTTTGTGAGCATCGTGGCGACTTCTTCGAGGCCGCTGCTGATGTAGGGCAACGCGATAGCGAGCAAGCAGGTCGGAACGTATTCCTGCTTATGGTTAGCACCCCGTTGAAGCACCAACGCATGCTAAAGAGAACTTACAATCAAGTTCTTGTAGGGGCCGTCGTAGCCTTCTGAAATAAGCACCTCAATGGCAAAGACAAGGACGATGATGGCACCCAGCGCCAGAGCGGAAAGCAAGACAAAGGGGATTTGGAGCAGTTGGCGGGAGACCGTCTTCCACTTGGGGAAATAATGCTTCTCCTGGCCAGCCTCGTCCTTGATAATCTTGTCGTACTTGAACTGCGGCCTGTTGACTTTGACCTTGCCGATTCCCTGCACGTTCCACCGGATACTGAGATCAACTTCCTGGATCTTCCAGTATTCCAGGAAGACGGTGCACCAGACACATGTCGCGATAGCGTAGGTGAGGGAGTACTTTGAGAAGTACATCCAGGCAATGACACCGGTGATTGCGGGGAAGGTGAGGAAGAGAAGATAGGTCTGGATGAAGGCAAAGTAGAAAGCGACCTATGCGAATGTTCTGTTAGACGGCATAGGCAGAGAACGCAGGTTGGCGGGACTCACCTTGGTTCCCCAGAGGTCGCGAATGGAATCGATATCGTCGGGCGTCAGGAACAGCCGCTTGCTGAGATGCTTCATGAGGGATTGGTTCGTCTCCTCATTGTGCAGAGGGAAAATGGCCTTGACATTCTTCCACTGGCCCGTCTCGGGCGTGATTCCAGCGCCACCGAGAGACTTGGGCCAGTTGACGAGGTGGTAGACTGAAAGAATGTCCTCTGCCTCAAAGGCGCCGTCGACGACGGTGGTCTTGGTGCCGCCGGGATGTTCGGGGACGATGCCATAGAGCCAGTCCTTTACTCTGGTGGAAATGTCAGCCAAGAGCTTCAGCTGACCGTGACGATGGTTGGTCCAACTGACCTCGACTTGTAGACGGTGTTTCCTAGAAGCTCCCGAGGAGCCTTCACGAAGATAAGAAGGGTCTGATCATAGCCGGCCCTCACTTCCGTCTGGAGACCAGCAGACTCGAGTTCGTTAAGGAGTGTAGTGAGCTCCTTGACGGAGGTCTCAGAATCTGGGGCACAGTCAGTCGGCCAGCCCCATTCCAACGATAGTTCCCGATCATGATAGAAAGACGAATGAGAAATTGACGTACCGACTTCACTGAAGTCGTAGACGACGACATATTTGTCGTTGTAAGACTGCGGCTTGTGGGGAAGCTTTGCCAAGGGGTCTGTCACCCCTAGTTTCTCCATTATGCCCATCGTCCCTCTACAAGACCTCGCGCAGCGCGAGGGGGAGAAGGCGTGATTATGTAGGGTAGAAGGGTCAAGAATGGAAACTCGGCACCGCCGACGTGAAGAAACGTCTCCAGTGCTCCACGGGCTGGGGCGGGACAAATTTTAACAAATGGAACAAATCGAAGAACCGAAGTTGATGAACCAGAGGGGGCCCCTCCGTAGTTCGCCAAGGAGAATGGAATGAGGAGCGGTGGGATGGGCAAAAGATTCGGAGTAGAGACCCAGTTTAGGTGTGACCCAGCACGTTGGATCCCACAGATCCGTCCGAAGGGCTGAAGTAGTGTGGTAGGGCCGAGAATGACATCCCAGACGACCGACCAGTGAACACCTCTTTTGTCCAGTCGTCAACCTTTGTGTGTGGTGCGGTCACTGTGGTAGTGTGTATGACGTGTGACGTGTGACAATGACAACCGTTGGGCGTAGGTCAAGACTCGGACCACAAGGAGAGGAAATGGGAAAAAAAAGGGAACAGATTTGCAGGAGATCGAAACTTCAGCCCTCAAGGGAACAAGAGTATCCGTATGACGGACCACGGAACATACGGCCAGGGCCCGGGGGTGCGAAATAGACGGGGGAAATGTGGCTCTGGCTCCAGATTTCAATCCCTTTCAAAACTCAACCACTTTGGAAGATCTCGCCCTGCCAGGAAACACCAGGCCAGGCGTGCCAGGCTTCCCAGGCAGAGACTTCTCTCACCTGGAACATCGGCAGCCCATGCGTCCCGCGATGTCTCTCTTTGGCTGGCGCTGAACCGCCAGAAGACCAGTAACGCGTCAGCGGCCCCGCTCGCCCAGAGTTAACGTTGCCGCAGAGCCGCGAGCAGGGGAATCGGAGCTCTTGGGGTCCTGCTATGCACTGATGCAGTAAGGTGGCCGACTTGGTTCAAGGGAAGATCCCCAGTCCGGCACTTCGGCTCATCCTTGGTACTTACGTAAGGTCTGTGAGGGTCACGTGGAGTCTGGATATAATCGAGGCTATAAATAACATGTCCGGGAAATGGGCCTAGGATTTTCCGAAATACGGCGAAGTGGAAGCTGCGGAGCCCGGACTCGAGGGCACTTTCCATCCCCTTTCCATCCGTTCCGTCGTCATCTCATCCCCGGCATAAGCCTATGTTCCCCATGTCGGTACCACCAAAACCCGAAAGAGGCGACAAGCCGCAAGAAGACAAGAGGTAGGGGCGTAAGCAATGGAGGTTCCACAAGGAAGGACACTAAACGGAAAGTCGGAGTGACCTTGAGGATCTATCTTAACTGTCATATGTTCGCAGCCAAGAGCTTCAAAGCAATGTCATACCAAACCATACTCATGGACAGCTGCAAAACACAAGTTGTGGGCGGATTTTGCGGACTTAGAAAGCTTCCTTTGCATGAAATGGAAAATGCCAGATGAATTGAGCCAATCAGATGACGCGGACATGCGGACTTAGGGAAGCTTGGAATTGTTTTCGGAATCGGCCTAACCACACGCCGAGCCAAGCTCAGCTTCCAAGTTTGATAAGGAGCTTGAAATCCCCAAGACATCCTCACATCCCACCATCTATCTCATCCAACTCTCATAGCAAGTCATGGCTACACGATCATTAGTCGTAGGAGGAACGGGTGGCATTGGCTTCGCCATTGCCTGCCGCCTCGCCGCAGCTTCGGCATCCTCACAAGTGACTATCAGTGGCCGCACCGAACCCAAGGACGTCCCTCACCCCAACATCAAGTTCCGCGCCTTGGACGCATCTTCCATGCGCTCCATCAAGCGATACACGGACGACTACAAGTCCCTCCAAGACCCACAACTCGACTTGCTCGTCCTCACCCAAGGCATTCTCACCATGGCAGGTAGAACCGAGACGTCAGAGGGAATCGACCGCAAGATGGCCCTTCACTACTACGGCAGGCAGCTTCTCATCCGCGAGCTGAGCCCCATCCTAAAGGACGATGCCAAAGTCCTCATCGTCCTTGATAGCACCCGCGGAAGCCCGACGAAGCTGATTTGGGACGACTTGGACCTGAAGAAGAACTTCAGCTTGCAAAAAGCAGCGGACCACTGCCTGTCCATGACGGACGCCATGATCCAGGCCTATGCGGCCGAGAACAAGGACAAGAGGCAACACTTCATCCACGCGTACCCTGGCATCGTACAGACCAATCTCTTCCATACCATGCCGTGGTATCTTCGGACTGCGACAAAACTCCTGACCAATGTGATGGGCGTGCCGGCCGATACCTGCGCCGAGAGACTTCTGGAGGGAGTGGACGGGGCCTCGGGGAAGGACGGCGCATCTTGGAGTTGTATCGATCAAAATGGTAAGGTTGTCGGCAACAAGGCTATTTTCACTGAGGAGGATTTGAAAAAGGTCAAAGATCACACTTGGAAGACGATTGACGAGGCACTTGCAGTCCCCAGTGAGTAGACGGAGAATAAGCGGCGTGCACGTGTAAGATTTCGAGGTTGGCCTGTACTTTCGATACTATATAATTGAGAACTCACTTTCTGGCGCATCGAAGACCAAGGCAGGCACGTAACTGCCATCGCTTACGAAGATCTTGATCCACATTATTCATGCTCTATCAGCTACCATGGAGGGGATCGGGTTTGCCATCTTCCAACCCCGGAAGGTCGCGAACTCCACCGATCCGGGAATCGCAAGGCCGGGCCCGGTCAGCAAGATGACTGACAAGAGAACGATCCCGGCATCCCGGTAATTGTGCAAAATTTCTCATACATGAACCGTCAGGCACTAATAGGCAAACTATCAGCCGAGGGAGCAAACAAGCAAACACAACGGCCAAAAGAAAAGGAAAAGCGGGGTCTGCAAAAGGAATATGAAGCGGGCGGCACAACGGATCAGTATTCCGAGGAAAGGGGCAAACACCCTTGGTAACAAACAAGCAGCAAAGTTTGCTCTTTACCAGGCGACTAGCGTCGGTGATGGGAACCTCCAGGGGTTGATTTCCTTTTCCTTAGCATCACCACAAATTCGCAATGGCACTTTTGGGTAGATTTCATGTGGTTTTCATCAAAGACCAGGATCGTCCTGTCACACTTTATCCATGTTGATTGAGATGCATCTTTGCTTATCTGAACTCAGATCACGCCGCTAAAGTGGCAAACGCTGAGGAAGCTGGCAGCTATGTAGCATACATAACCGTGTCTTGGTGTCTCCAAGCAGGTGTTTTCATCAACGAGCATTCAAAGTTCTGGTTGGCGCAAGTTGAACGTATTCATTGTCAAACAGACGCAGCATTGAGTGCATCATAATCGGCAACTCTCCAACCACACCGCTCACAACATCAATGGACGGGAGCAACTTCTGTCTCCCTTGCTTCGAACGTGGCGTATTATGCCAGTCGCACCCGAAGAATGGGCCGAATGGCCCAACACCGCCCCGGTCCGTGGCATCATCGATAACGGAGGAGACCGAAACACGCAGGAGCCCGGCAACGAGCCATGATATCCGCCGCAGCCCTGATTTAACCTGCCGGCAGTGCCAAAAGGGCAAGCTTAGATGTGATCGAAAACAGCCTTGCAGCGGGTGTGTTCGTACGGGTTCACGTTGTCGAAGTGCCTCGGCTGCCCCACCCCAAATATCCAAGAAAGATCATATGAAGACGCTTCAATCAAGGATTGGTCAGTCAGCAACATTTTCACTGTAAAGGGCAATGCCTTGGAGTGGGACATTTAGGATTCGTACTACAGATACTGACAAGATAAGTAAATGCAGCCACTCTTGAACGGCGCCTTGCGAGAAGGAGAAGGAGCGATTCAATCGAGGTCAACAAAGCCCTGAGGCGGAGTTGCGAATCTTCAGCAAGCTCGGACCTTCATGGCTCCAGTCTTGATAGTCATCGAGAGACCTTGTCTGTTGCTACGGACTACTTCACTTCTTTATCTGACGCGGACTTGACCTACCCGGCACGAGCAGATGTTCCAACTCAGACATCCACTCCTGTAGATTCCACCCCACTGCCTATCATCGCCAACGATGCCTTCAACTACACGGGCGTGCTTCCGACGTTGCCGGCTCAGGCGCTTGACACCTTTCGGGATATTGGGCCCTTAATGAGAGCTGATCTGTGAGTAACTGTCTCGGGGCATACGTCGAGACTCCATGTTGATGCCTGTGTATCTTGTCGCTGAACATTGGATGTAGTGACCAGCTCTACTTCGACAGAGTTCACTCATTTACACCGTTCTTACACCAATCCTCGTACATTCGCATATCAAAGCATTTGGAAAAGAGACCAACAATGAACAGCCGCTCTACTTTGGACGAATCCAAACTTTCACATACATGTCTACAGTACGCAATGTGGGCAATAGCGTCTTCACTGTCGCCGCAGTTTCAACATTTGTGCGACACCATGTATCGCGAAGCCCTCGACCGCCTCGGGAATCTTGACTCTCCTGGCAGTCCAGTGGATAAAGAGAAGGATTTATTAAAGCAGACCCAGGCGTGGATTCTCATCTCGATGTATGAGCTGATGACGGTCGGTTTTCACCGCGCATGGGTGAGTACGGGGCGAGCGATACGCCTGATACAGCTCCTGCGCCTGAGCAATATCGATTCAAGTTGCTCCAAAGCCTCCGGATCAGCCGAGGACCCAGATTACTTTGTCGAGAAAGAGGAGAAGAGAAGGACGTTCTGGATGGTATTTTGTCTAGATACTGTTATTTGCTTGGCGCATGATCTGCCCCGGACGTTCACTGAATCTGAGGTACGCACTCAACCCCTGTTCATCAGCATTATGCGCCAATCTTTTCTTAAATATTATTGCAGATACATTATGAATTCTTGTACTAATGATAGGATGTATCCAGATACATACTCGGCTTCCTTGCTCTGAAGACGCATTTCAAAGCCGCACGCCCACCATCTCTCTGTTTCTCTCAGAAGCTATGGAGCTACAGACAGCAGCAAAGCAACATCCGTTCTTGGAATTCATTCTATCCATCTCAATGTCCGAGCAGATTCAAGCCCACAAGAATCGATCGAGGATTGGACATGAAAGTGGGAGGTCGCCTGCCCAGTTTTCGGAGCGCCACATGTTTGTGGACTCCGTCCTGACGCGGCAGATTTTCCGTCTGCAGGGCCTCCCCGTATCTCATCGCGCTGGATCTATGACATTACTTACTAGGATAGTAGCCCAAGTAGCGTCACTATCACTTCTGGAGGTGGCCGCAACGATGCCGGATACTACTGCAGAGTACCATCATCTCGTCGATGGCTGTGAGGAAAGAGCCGTAGCAGCAGCTAGAGAGATTGCACGCTTATCGAGTATTTTATTATCCGATTTCAACATTTGCCAGATCCACCCATTTACGCCAGCGCCATTTCATTCATGTCGGGAAGCTCTGGTCAGGTTTCAGGAACGTGGCATGGCGATAGAAGATGAGATTAAGACGATGGATGAAGCTTTGGGGGAGTTGAAAGCTGCAAATGGGTTTTGCCAAGGTATCCCGAAGCCAGAACCGCCTCGGTTTGGATATGAGGATGCCTTGGCGACGCCTGACTCTCTCATGGACCTGTTGATTGAGGAACCAAGTATGGGGGACTGAACATCCCCTGGATCGTTCACGAGTGGTGGATGGAAATGTTGGTCTATTCTGAGCGTGTGTAAAGTCAATATGAAAGTAATATTCAGCCGCTTGCTTCAGCTGTATCTCACTTGAGTTTCGAAGGTTCTTCCCCTATATAATGAATTTGTCAGTGATTAAAGTCATTACTTACAAGCTACAAGCACCGGCTGTCTTGAGAAACCTACATGAGATACTCGCGTGGTCTCTAGAATGTTCCCGGCGTACATCGACCCTATCTTCGTTTTCACCGAGAAAAGGTGATTTGCCAAAGGGCAATGGGCCGAGAGCCGAAGTCCGTCGGCGAGGCCGTCAATGCTCTGAACACTATTCGGATGAGATCATCATCCGCCGGACAGGAAGACCGCGAACTCCGGTGTTTCAGGACGTGCACCTAATATCAGTTAAAGGTTGATATTACATGTGCAGCCAGATGAGTAAGCGCCATCGACAGCAAGGTACTTCTTGCCCAACGCACTCAGATTGAGGTATAATTGATCTAATGATAACTACCTCGCTCCATATTCAAACGGCTGCAGACTTCCTTCACAAATAGTTTTAAAGAGCCTTTCTTCAATCATGTCCGATTCCAACGAAAATTTCGAGATTGCCATCGTCGGTGGTGGAATTGTAGGTCTCATCACAGCGCTGGGCTTACTAAAGCGGAATATTCCTGTCAAGATATACGAACAGTCCCGCTCCTTCCGCGAGATCGGTGCCGGAATTGGCTTCACTACCAATGCCAGGAGGTGCATGGCCCTACTAAATCCATTCATTGAGGAGGCCGTCAACGCCGTAGCCACACACAACGGTGAGAACGAAGACGAGCCCGAAGAGTGCCTCCGTTTCAACGATGGATATACCTGGGATGAGAATCGCCCTGGCGAAGAAGATATGCCTCTGTATAACCTCGACACTGGGCATGAGGGATTCATTGGCTGTCATCGGGCTCATCTCTTAGACGAGCTTGTCAAGATCATCCCAGACGCTGCGGTCGCATTCCGTAAGAAACTGGTAAATGTGACAAATGAAGATATAGGGGGAAAGGTGCTTCTGCATTTTCAGGACGGCACCACATCCAGCGCCGATGCAGGTAAGAGTCACATAACAAAGATTCCATCATGGCAAATGTCGACTCCCAATGACATTATTACTGTCCTTGTCACTGATGCTTACAAGTTATTGGATGCGACGGCATCAAATCCAAGGTCCGACAGCTGGTTCTCGGACCGGATACCCCCGCCGCGTACCCTCACTCCAGCCACAAAGTTGCCTATAGGGCCTTGATACCCATGGACCGCGCAGTAGCCGCCATCGGAAGCTTCAAAGCCTACAACGAGCATTGCCACACCGGTCCACGAGCACATGTCCTGCATTTCGCGGTGGCAGGTGGTACGATTCTTAACTTTGTGGCCTTTGCCGATGATACTACTGATCGGGACAAGAGGGGCGATGGAGTTGCTAACATGACAAGTCAGACGACAAGGAAGGAGGTCGCTGATGTATTCCAGGACTGGGGTCCTACAGTCAAGAGTCTCATTGACTTGCTGCCAGATGAAATTACTAAATGGGCCATCTTTGATACTTACGACTACCCTGCTCCAACGTATGTCAAAGGGAGGCTTTGTCTTGCAGGTGATGCTGCTCACGCCTCCACTCCTCATCACGGAGCCGGCGCAGGTATGGGCGTCGAGGATGCGCTAGCTTTGGCCACACTCCTTGACAATGGCACGAAGATTTTGCAAGGCCTATCCAGACCTACACAAAACGACAAGTCTGACTTACTGGAGGCCATGTTCCGGGCTTACGATACTGTTCGACCACCTCGTGGGAAGTGGCTGGTGAAGAGCAGCCGCGAAGCCTGCGAGATTTACGAGTGGAACCATCCAGACACTATGCGTGACTGGGACAAATGTCTCAAAGACCTCGAGGAAAGATCGCACAAGATCTGGGACTATGATATCGAGGAAATGATCAGTTGTTTGGAAGCTGAGTTTGCGGATCAAATCCAGTCTCGTTTGCAGCCTCGACGAGACCCTGGCCTCGCGAGGGCTGTTGCACCACTGAGAGTCAAGGATGCCATTGCGACGTAAGGGTTCCATTAAGATAGCAGAGTACAATGCACTAAAGAGGAACCGAGAAACTTTACTTCCCGCGGACCCCAGTCTTAGCCTTCTTGGTTGCTCTGCAACCTGGGATATGGCCTAGCTGAGCTACCCGGATTCTCTTTGATCGCCCTGCAAGAGCCAGAAGGTATCGAGCAACTCAATATCTACGGCGACCGTGCTATCAAACAATCGATTGCGCATTAAAATATTCGAAGGGAGCTATTTGTAAGTGATAAAGATGATGCAGAATGCTTGACCCCAGTTGTTGAGCATGGCGAGGTAGGTGGGAAGTGTACGCCGGTGAGCAGAATGAATTTGTACCTGTAAGTACCGCGCATCCCAAGCTCTAGGGGTCTTCGAATTATGTAATTTGCTCCGAGTTTGAATCCTAGCCGCGCTAGTAAAACGACATCGATGTTGGCTCTGATCTCATCCAGCTGCTAAGACTGGACCAACCAGACCGTAGATCTCCCACGCTACTCATGCGTTCAAGACATAATTCTGGCTTCTCAGCGCTCACAGGGGTTCTGTTCGCATTGATTCATTGGCAAATTCCTGGGACACTAGCGCCACTGCGCCAGCCGAGGACCAGTTTACTAATCAACAACAGTGTGCCGCGTTTGCGATGTAAGATAATACTGTGCAGACGACGATGGTCGGGATTTCGCAACATCTGATAGTCATGGAAAATTTGTTGAGGGATAATCAATTCAAAGATCCCACGATATAAAATTGCACATCTTGAGTTCTGGGTGGAAAGTTGAGCCAACGGTCAGGCCATAGCTTAATACCATGGTTCATCTCATAGCCTTATCCCACCGCTAGATTCCAGTTCATCAGAGATCAGTAATCACCTTACCAACCAAGATACCCATAGGCCGAGGGTCATGAAGGCCAGCAGTAAGGTAGTGCTTACAGACCCTCTGGTGAAGAAATATGAATCAGAGACAAGATAAGGTCATCCGCTCTCTTAAGCTTCAAGGTTTCGGCGTGAACAGTTGGCCAAGTCCACCTGCCACCCGAATTCCGGAAAGGCAATAACCAATGACACGGATTTCAGCAACGCTAGACGCCGATACTCCTATCAACTTAAAAGATCTTCGCCAGAGTCTGCCTGGTATATAGATCTCCCTATCCCAGGGCCGTGGCACTGGGTTTTTGGATTACTCAAGCATCCCCTCATCACAAGAATCAGCGGCAGTGTCTCTAATGCATGATTATTGCTGCCGAAATGAGCACAACAAGCCAAGAATCTTCCATCAAACCTCCAGTAATGGACCGACCAGAAGAAGATGTTGAGAAAAGGGCAGGTGAGGACAGCACTTCTTCCGAAGATGGTGGTCAACAGCAACTCGCATGGGACGACCCTCGTGAGTCGAGAAACCCCAAGAACTGGAGTTTTCTTTCCAGGCTCTTTCACACTGCGATTCCATGCTTCTTGGCGTTCGAAATGTCGGTTTCTTCCCTACTAATGCCTTCGATATAATCTAATCTGACATGGAAATCTTGCAGCACGTTCGCAACCTCAATTATAGTCCCCGCGACCAGTCTAATAATGGACGAGTTCTCCGTCTCGCGCACGAAATCCATCCTTCCCCTGACGCTCTATACACTCGGTCTCGCCATCGGTCCCCTCTTCATCGCCCCGTTCTCTGAAGTAATTGGTCGCAAGTGGATCTACGCCGGATCCTGCACTTTCCTCCTCGCATTCCTTGGAGGTGCGTCGGCGGTGACAACATTCTCTGGACTTCTCGCCTGCCGTTTCATAGCTGGAACGCTGGGCTCTGCCGGCATCGCTGTCGGCGCAGGAACCATTGCCGATGTTTGGGAACTCGGCAAGGGAGCTGGCGCATCACTGTTGTACATCCTTGGCCCGTTTTTGGGACCGACTTTGGGGCCTTTGGCTGGAGCTTATATCGTACACGACAGAGGCAACGACTGGAGATGGACGCAATATGTTCTCCTCATGGTTGGTGCTCCCATCTGGGTCGGGGCTATATTGATGAAGGAGACATCAAAAGCCTGGATTCTGCGCAAAGAGTCAGGGGAAAAGACCATCACTTTCGCGGGACTTGGCAGCATTATTCGAGTCGCCGTTATGAGACCGACAAAGATGCTCCTCACTGAGGTTATCGTCTCCTCGCTGGCCATCTACACAGCTTTTGCCTATGCCATGATCTTCAGCTATTTCGGCAGCTGCTCCTACGTCCTCCAGAAGTACTACGGTTTCAATTTGAGAGAAGTTGGATTGAGCTTCCTTAGCATCATCATTGGCTATTTCCTCGCAACCTTTGTTTTTGCTTTCCTCGATGCCAAGTTCAGAATACCTGCTGTGCAAGCCGGGAAAGGATTTCCCGAGCAGCGTCTGTATGCGGCGCTCGTGGGTAGTGTTGCTCTCCCTGCTGGATTATTCTGGTATGCATGGGAAGCTCATCGTGGGGGTCACTGGGCCGCCTTGGTCGCGGCTGGTATCCCATTCGGGCTCGGCGCCTTTTGTCTATTCGTGAGTAATAAGGCTTCCGATCCGAAGCGGAGGGCGTAACTAACTCATTCAAGTTGTCTGTCATCACCTACATGGTCGACTTTTATGGCCAAAAGGCCGCGGCATCTGGTAAGTGGATGTACCTCTTTCTGGAAGCTTTTCATTTCGTTGGAAGTGATTCTAACATCATCCTCAGCCCTGGCCGCAAATGGTATCCTTCGATACATTCTGGGTGCTGTCTTTCCCTTGTTCACTCTCCAGATGTATGAGAAGCTTGGCGTGCACTGGGCTGGCAGCGTATTTGCGTTCCTCTCACTTCCTCTGATACCAATCCCTTGGCTTCTATTCAAATATGGCGGAAAGTTGAGACAAAGGAGTAGGTTTGTGACTGCTTAAGCCGCGGGGTTTTTAGTTTATTTGCGGTCGACCACCAGCCTAACATGGTCAGGTGAGGACTTGGGATATGCGCATAGCCTACTCATTCTACGCCTGTTACTACTCGTTACTTACAAGTCAGCGATTGCAATGTCAGGTTTCGCAGATACGTTGACGCTGTTGCGCCCTTCAGCGAGTTTGCTGATTCTGGGATAGAAGGTTAATGACTAGAATTTTCATTACAGATTGGGGCAGTCTAGTAGACTGCAAGAACTAGAGCCAGTAATTGAAGTAGTTTATTATAGATATTAGGGACTGGGGAAGTTTAGAGACAATGATTTGGGCTGATTTGCATTTTCTACCCCTATGTAGGAGTCTGGCATCGCTCAATGGTGAAGGGCTGACCCGCTACTGCGGTCAAGACTCAAGAGTGCATGTGGTAGTGACCAACAAACCTTCCCAATTAGACCATACGGCACAGACTGATGTTATCCAGAAAGGTACGTAGCTGTATACATAGCTGTAAGTATCTGGCCTGTATGTTGGTAACACCTCTACGCCCGGAGCGGACGTTGTGCATCCAACCTGCAACATCGAAGTACGTGCAGGTACGCGCCTAGCTTTTACACGTCACACAGCCCCTTCTGCGCAGGCTGCGTGTGGCATCAAAGCCTACAGGCTGTAAATGAGACCTGAGAACACATGAAGAATCATGTACAGTTGAGGTATTAACGTGATTTCAAAGCACATCGTCGCCGTGATTCGAATGAGGTACCGGTGCCTGAGAACGTGCCATCGTAAGGCTCTGGAAAACCCTTTTGCAATAGCTTAGAAACACTCAAGTATACCTGTCATACCATGCAAGCGGATACCAACAGGAATTTACATGCATTGTCGTAGTCTCTTCGGCGCTTACATGCAAGCACTCATCCGATTCATCGCAGCCTCGTTGTGGAGGATCCGCACAGCCCCTTTTGCGGACGCATAGGGAAAGAACCGCATTCGAGAGCTCAGCTTGAAAGCAGGCTCTGGCAAAAATAGGAGATAACGGCTTCGCGCGTGATAGGAAACATTGGAGTTGAGAGGAAATCTCATGCACGAGAGTCTGAAGTTTGTTGGTCTCAAAATAGGTCATCTTAGGCACGAGAAGTGCACAATCAATATGAAGAGAGGGCAAGGGGGATCTTGACATAAAGAGCGAGCATTCCTCTGCGACGACGAAGACCATAAACTCATACAAATGAGCCTAGAGCTGCAACAAAACCAAACACTGCTTCGATAACCAAACCAAAAAGTTTTACTGCACACAAGATGAAGACCTTTACCTTTTTCGTTGCCTTACTCTCCATGCTTTCGCTCTCAACAGGGCTTGCACCCAACTACATAGCGCGGTCTCCCAAGCCAGCACCCGCTCCAGTTCCGGGAATTTTTGATGACATCCTGGACTTCTTCTCTGATGTTGTTAACGCTTTGAGCGAAGCCGGAAAATTTGTATGGGATCAGCTCGATGAAGCTGAACAGGAACTGCTCGCAAGTGACGACCAACTTGTGGTCGACGGATGCAACGTCGTGAGATGCGGTGTGGAGCTCGGCTTCACATCTGTCAAGTGCCTCATTGAAGTCGTGGGTACCAAAGGCATTGGAAAGGTTGGCAAGAAGGAAAAGCTTGGCTGTCTGGCTGAAGTGAGTCACCCCTATGCTGTACCAGTCGATCGTTGCCGTCTCATACGGCGGAGCCATCAATATGCTAACAATCCGTTCGACAGGTCGCTGAGACGATCGATGACATAAAGAGTCATAAGCTTTGCGATCACTGCTGGGATGCCATCAAGAACAACGTACTACCTCAGGTAGAATCGGTGTGATATATATTTCAGGCTAATAATGAAAGAAAGTCAGAGAGATAGGTGAAGATTTCGCTGCGAGATGAGGAGAGTGGAATGAATGCTCAATTGGATGGACTATCTAGTAGATGTTTTGGAGTTTTTTAGAGTGTAATTTAATTTAATTGCCAAATCAGCCCGTTAAGAAGAGCAGATTCTTTTCCTTTGAGGCATTAAGAATTCGAGAAGATCTAAAAAAAGAGTTCACCACCGGTGTGGCTACATCTCTTGGCGCTCACGCTGGGAATCGAACTCGGAGCCTGTCGTCGAGTAGGCTATGGGCGTGTTGAATGTCGGACCTGTAACCCTTCCACCACCCAGCCAGTTTGACCTGACCCCCCGACCTAGAGGGGCGCCTACTGACTGGTGATCGGAATGGAATTGTTGGGACCTATATGGGTATTGTGGGTGGTGTATACGTGTAGGCGAGATCAGTATACAGGTACACGTGAGGAAGGTACGTTCGGTACCTGCCTGCCTAAGTGTATGAAAAATATTAAATGTCTAATAGGTAACAAGGAGTCTACACGCCCGGTGTCGACAGGTGAACATTACGTGTCCCGTCCATCGCTAAATGAGCATCTGGATCATCTCGGGATCCAAATTCCTCCATTCCCGTATGCCCGGTCTCTCAAGGCAGCGCCCTCCGTTCTCACCCCAGCCAAGTGAACCGGCATACGGTCTACCTGTTTCTGAACTCTGTCCCTCGTCTCAACATATCGATCAGCCAAGCTCATCTCGCTCCGCATCGTTCTCATCCTCTCCCGCGTCTCGATAGGACACCAGCTGTCACGGCTTAGACTAGCCACAGTGAGCAATACATCCGCCCCGTTGGCCTCAAGCGCGGCTTCAGAGCCAGCAACGGGAGGCGCAGCCATCCGCAACTGGCCCATGACGAGTACCTTGAGCTTTGTGTCGAGGAACAGAGCGCCGCCAAACTCGTGGATCAGGTGAACCGTGGCGACGTTCTTAGCGGCCACACGTGGTGTGGCATACGGTGCGGGGCCGACGGTGATGATGCTCTCGTGCCAGTCTATCGATATCGCTTCCAGTCCGGATCGGGGAACGACCCTCGCCCAGCCGAAGTAAACGCCACGCATTCGCATCCTCACGTCTTCTGGTATACCCTCGAGGTTCGCTGTCGGGATGCCCAGTTCCATCCCTCCTCTTCCTGTACCGCGGACAATTTTGCCGTCGAACTTGATTGGAAATGGACCGGTAGGACCGGAGTCGGGACCAATTACTTCGGGAGGGGCTTCTTGGAACCCAGCTTCACCGGACTGCCATGCGTCGTATCCCCCACTCCTTGTGGAGGCATACTGTTCCTCGTATGCCGTAACATGCGTCTTGATGCCGGACTTTTCTATGCCGGACTTTGCGTAAGCGATATGAGCGGCGTGCTTCGTCACAAATTTTGCTTGCGAGATCTTCTTCGTTCTAGACTGTACCACAGCGGCAGCTGGTCCGATATACCTATTGACGACAGTCGTGGCTACGACAGACCCGGCCTTGATCCCAAGCTCCAGAGGCATGCTGGCAAAGCTCGCGCCACGTGTAACGCTCATATCCGTAGACGTACTCGCAACACGGAAGACGGGGCTTGGGCAAAGAACCTTCCTCTTGCCCCCGTCACCACCGCCTCCAGTGCATAGCACGAGCCGGAAGTACCCATCATCGGCGGCCGCGGGTATGCGCACGACGTGTGTCTCTCTGGGCATATGCTTTGCCAGATTCTTGGGTGCCTTTTTGAGAAACTTCTTCAAGTCGCGCTGACAACCCCTCTCATCGCCCTCGGTCATGGCCGCGGGTGTCCCCTGCATAGAAGGCGTCACGTCGAGCCATGATGTGTTTGCGCCAACCAGAGACTTGAGATTCATGCCCATGTTGCCTGAGAAGCCCTTCTGCTGCAGCCATACTGTCCGGGTTGCTGGCAGAGGAGCATCGGAGAAGATTGTGATGGTGATGGAGGTTGAGGGGCCGCGGTACCATACGAGCGCGCCCGAGTGGCGGAGGATGGAGTAGTGCTTGGTGTACTCGAACGGATGACTTATCAGCCCGCCCGCGAAATACTTTGTCTCGTCTAGGGCGGTTTGCCAGAAAGTCTTTTCTTTCAATTGAGACTCTGTTGATGCGGTTTCTGATGGGGTGTAATTGGGTGATAAAGGGGGTCGATGTGCTAGTGGAAACGTCTCTGCTGTTGTGGGAGGACCAGGGACGAAAGATCCAGGGCTAGACGGTGTGGGCGATGGAGAAGGACGATGACCTGCCACCGGAAACGTTTGGGCCGTTGAAGGGCCAGGAAAGGATGGCCCTGGAATGGACGGCGCGGGCGAGTCCTTACCACCTGCTACAAGTGACGGTGATGGCGATGGTGATGGTCGATAAGGTAGGTAATTTTTGTGAGCAGCAGCGGGAGAAACACTGGGAGAAAAGTGTGGTGCTGGGGTTGCAGGACCTGGCGATGGAATCCTCCCAGGTCCGAAGTCCGATACAGGAGCGGCGAAAGCCAGGCGACCGTTAGCGTCGACTCCAGGGAACTCCTCATACGCTGGCGGTGGATCGTAGATTGATATCGCTACAGACTGCCGAATGTTTGGCGTCGACCGAGCGGCGCGGAGAGGGCGTTGACGTTGGGGAAAGGGGTCGAAATCCGGAGGCGGCGGCGGACCTGGCGGAGGGCCCGGCAGGGGTTTGCGCTTGAAAGCGGTCTCCATGACTCTTCGGCCGGCGTTGCCGGTCACTCAGATCCTCTTGAATGCTGCGGGGACGCAATGTTCCTGGGGAAGTCCTTCACAACTCGCTGGTACGAGACTTGTGGTTATGACTTCCAGCGAGTGTCGATGAAGAGACGAAGGAGCGGACTATCGTTGAGGCTACTCCCTATCGAGACCTCGTATCCGAGGATTGCGAACCCCCTGAGATTGCGATGAATCTGGAAGTGTCTCATCACGTGTCGCCAAGCTGTCAAGTGTTGAGAAGAGCTCATGGGTCTGTTGATTGATGCTGTGTAGTCAGCAGCATTCCCTGCTAGGATCAACTGGCCATAGCGCCCATAATTGTCACCTTAGCGAGCCTGAGACTGAAAATTGAAACTGCTGGGGGTGAGTGATGCGAATAGAAGTTGCAGAGACTCCCAGGTGGCCACAGTCTAGCAACTGACGATACATTTTCCGATATTCATCAGCTAACTGAAAACTCTAGGTTAGATCACGACAGTGTTCGGGTCTTTTCAGAACCCTTGAGTTCAAGGGAACCTCCCCGACAAACGTTCAGTCTCGAGCTAAAATGTAACGGCAGGCAAATCCGCCACTAAACTCTGACAATTTGACACCGAGCCACATTCCAAGGGCCACAATACAAGCGGCCTTTCAGTGGATGTATTACCTCCTAGCGTATGGAGTTATCAAAGTCCGATGGTCTAGGTATTATGGCGGCTCAACTGAACTCTCCATGTGGACGGCCTCAGCCGTGCTCAAAGAGGCGTCGCATTGCTAACATGTAAACGCCTTTTAGGGTGAGTTACACTGGACATATCAGCCGCCGGCCCGCGTGACTTCCAACGAGCATTAGCAGTTAACATCGCCTCAGCTGAACACAACTTTGTGATGGTGGCACAACCTTGCCGATCTTGACACCAGTCAGCAACGTTGCCACAGACTGTAGCTCTCTAGCAACCCGAGTATCGGTGTCACGGAGAAGACTATTCGGCGCCGAAGAAATTTCCAATTCCTGCCGGCGGAGAGTCTGACTTCTCTCCCAAACCCGCGCCGTGCCCTTGCATATGCACTCCGTGCTGCATCGGCAACGCTCGTCCGGGGGGCCGCGAGTCCATGACCCTGAAAATCATCGAGCTCTCCGTCGCCCGTGGTGTAAGGAGCTGTCATCTAAACGACTCGCGTCCACATCAATGTAATCCTGTCCCCAAACGGCTCTTGCCACACACATCGTATTTCAGCATTCGCATTCGCACCCTCGCTCGTTACAACACCACACACTGAAGACGTTCGACTAGTCGAATGAATAAGGCGAGGACAAACATTGGACCATTACCCGGAACCCTTCAGCAGCCCGAAATCCGCGGTCTCATGGCTGGCACCGTCAGATGTGTGTCGCTATGAAACGCGGCGTCCCACCATCCCAAATGCCGTTCTACGCTCAAGCCCCCAACAAACACAGCTCCCCCGCCTCGACGTCGCCCAGTATAACGTCACCAGAGATCATCGGACGGGAAGCCGTGTTGCTTCGATTGGTTGGAGGTTACACCGTTCATCCCCGGGGCGTGCTCGGCTCCGGTCGTAAACGTGTCTTTCGCGTCTTCGGCGAGCATGAACCCGGGCACAAGTTGGTCGTCTGCATTTGGGCAGATATAAGCTGCTCGCCATCCTGCTGATAGAATGGGGAACTATTGGCAGAAAGACTTTTCTTATCGTCAGAACTAAGTCATCAATCATAGGACGGCGTGCCGACAACACTACAGCACTCAACATGATTATTCCACACGATATCTCGAGCTTGGGCAATGTACGACTGGCGGTCGCATTGCCTATTGTCCTTTTTGCTTTGGTAGATATCGCGGCATTGAGCCATTGATACTAGGACGTCACATGCTAATTCCTGATGCAGGGTGTTTTCCGTCTGATCTCGAGGGTGGTTTACAACATTTACTTCCACCCACTGAAAGACTACCCTGGGCCGAAGCTCCACGCCGCTACCCGTATCCCGCTCAGTCGAATGATCACCAGCGGTAAAGCTCACAAGAGACTGGCAGAGCTTCACAAGCAATATGGACCTGTGGTCAGGCTCGGCCCAGATACAATCGACTGGGCCGACCCGCGGGCTTTCAAGGACTTGATGGGCCACAGCAAGGGCGGTGGTGGCATGGAGAACTACAAAGACCCTGTCAATGCTAGGTACAAGCCGCACAGCATCATCAACTCCGGCCGCGAGGATCACGCACGTATTCGCCGCGTTCTAGCCCACGGATTTTCAGCTCAGGCTATGGTCGATCAGCAACCCCTGATTCAAGCTCAGATCGACTTATTAATCCGGCGACTTCATGAGAACTGTGATGACGGAGAGAAAGCGCTGAATATGGTTTCGTGGTATAATTGGACGACTTTTGACATCATTGGTGACCTGGCCTTTGGCGAACCCTTTGGTTGTCTGGAGAACTCGGACTATCACCCGTGGGTATCAATCATTTTCGACAACATCCATGCCGGTGTATGGAGAAATCAGTTCCAGCGATACTGGATTACACGCCCATTTGCCAGGTGGTTGATTCCGAAAGAGTTGAAGAACAAGACAAAGTTCCACAATGACATGAGCCAGGAGAAGGTTCAACGCCGTATGGTACTCGGCGAGTCAAGGCCGGACTTCGTCCAGTCTATGATGATGAAGGAGGGCCCTTTGGTACGTGTAGTCCCTAGCATGTCTCATTGTCCCTGGGTACCGAAACTGACGGAACATTTGTTTAGGCGATGTCAAAGCCGGAAATTGAGCAAACCGCAGACACCTTGATCATTGCAGGCTCTGAAACAACGGCATCTGTGCTTTCAGGAGTAACTTACTTCATAACGATGCATCCCGAAGCCATGGCCAAATTGGCACAAGAAGTCCGCACATCATTCAACTCAGAGCAAGAAATCGATGTTCTCAGTGTTCAGAAACTCCGCTACATGCTCGCAGTCCTCGATGAGAGCATGCGCGTTTACCCAGTCGTACCCATGGGTCTCACTCGAGTTGTCAAGCCGGGCGGCGACTACATCTGCGAAAGGTTCGTGCCGGCGGGTGTAAGTGTCTTCAAAACAACTGCAGATCTAAACAGATCACGTTGCTGACAAAAAACCAACAGACGCGAGTGATGGTCTCCCAGTGGCCCATGTACCACAACGATAAGTACTTCGCAGAGCCCGATTCTTTCATCCCGGAGAGATGGCTTGGAGACTCCCGCTTCGAGAACGACGATAAAGCTGCTCTTCAGCCATTCTCTTTCGGTCCCAGGAACTGCATTGGTAGGAAGTAAGTTAAGCCATTGAAACAAGATGCACGACACGAAACTTGTGTTAACTTGACCTTTGCAGCCTGGCCATGTCCGAAATGCGAGTAATTCTTGCCAGAGTCATCTGGAACTTTGACATGCAAGTCGCAGACGACAGCAAGAACTGGACTGATCAGCAGCTGTTTGGTTTGTGGAAGAAGGGTCCTCTGAACGTGAGGTTGACGCCTCGGAAGACAGTGTGAGAGGGTATCTCAATGGGCACGTGGATCACCGCACCCAGCATCGATTAAGGAATCTTTCTCGCATGTTTGACCTTAGCATGGACGCTTTCAAAACACGACAAGATTGAAACAGCCTAATTAGTTAATAATACCACATTTTTTGCCCTACAGCTTCGACTTGAACTCAAGCTTTGATTGCGCTTCTGCCTTCTTTGTCTCCTTCTTCCACCACTCAACCCTGGCGTTGATAACTTCAGAAAACGCTTCAAGCCATTTAGGGTCGAACTTTGGCAGCAATCTGCCTTTAGTTCCTTGCACAGGCTCGCCGGCAATTGCCCGCAATGCTTCAAAGTATTGTTCGAAGTCGGGCGACAGAGTGAAGAAGGGAATGCCATCACCCTTGTACTCCAACCTCTCCTTCTCCCACTTTTCTTGCTCAATTCGAGGGGGCAATTTCCCGCGGCTCGCGAAGACTCGTGCCGCTGCAACGGCTTGCCACTCAAAGACGCGGAAAGTAAAGCCGCCCGTGACCTGCACGATAGAGTCAGTACATGAGCTCCAGGCACGAAGTTCTACTGAAATCAAGACGTACCATCCCAACAAATGCAAGGGTTGGGTCGTCGATATTGAAGACATGCTGGTAAAGTCCCGGCACTCGTCTATTCTCCACCTTCTGCTTGGGCAAGAATGGGAAGCTGAAGTCATAACCGGTTGCAAAGACGACAGTGTCAACTTCATCCACGGTACTTCCATCGCTGAACGTGATGCGCCCACTTTTTGGACAGAAACTATTGATCTGCGGCTTGATCGTGATATCGGGGTGCGTAAAGGGCGCCCACCCGAATGCGGCCAGGGGTTCTCTAAGTGATGCAATGACTGGCTTTTGAGACACCAGCCGAATATCGTGGAGCGCATCAAACGCAGACACGGAGCCGCCGACAACAATAACTTTCTGTGAATAGTCAGCTCAGATCTCAATATATCAAACGCACGAATGCCGGCATACTTTTCCTCGGAACTCTTCCGGGTCACGGAAATGCTTGCTATGCTTGATTCTGCCTGCAAATTTCTCGTTGAATTCGACAAGACCGGGGATTTCGGGGATATAAGGCAAGTAAAAGTGACCTGATGCCACAACCACTGCATCAAAAGTTTCTTGCCACCAGTAGTCCTTCGACTTTCCGGGTACAACCTTTCGCAACGTGAGGACCCATTCGTCACCCCTTTTTTCTGCAAGTTCAACCGTGGTGCTGAACTCAATCAACTTATCGTGCCCTCCTCGAGTGAAAATCCCCTCGACCCATTCTCTTATCAATTCTCGATGTCTGAATGGAGCGCCCGGGCCGTATTGTGCCAATGTTCGGTCGGATAGGACCTGAGGTATCGGCTCCTGCGTAAACGCCATGATTTCGGGAGTGATATTACTGTGCAGCGTCTCATGAATACCAGTGTCCGAATACCGTAACTGGTGAGAGTTGTTCTTTTCGGATCTCGGAGTTTCTGTAGGGAAGCTTTGAGGGATTTCAATCGGCGCATTTGCGCGTTGTTTGACTAATGCGCGCAAGGAAGGGATCCGGGGTGGCAGTTCCGGAGTGTAGACCCTACATGTATAGACACACAGGTCAGATCTCATTCAGTTCACAACTGATATGAGGATATTAGCCCTCAGGGATATACTCACCATGTCCCTCCAGCCAAGTCGCGCCGTTCGAAGACGCGTACAACATCAAACGCCTGTTCCTTCACCAAAGCGTCCGTTGCGATGGCTCCAGCCGGGCCGGCGCCAATGACTGCGACCCTCCGAATTTCCTCAGGCATCCTGAATCGTCGGGACTTCTAGAAGCTGAATTGAAGATTCACGAAGGCTAACCTTAGTTGAGAGCAATCGTTGTCAATACGCAGCGGTGCTTGCAAGAAACAATCCCACGCCGGTCTCGTTCCATTCAAACTGTCTCATCGAACAGTGAGCTAATTCCCGAGTGTCCTTTGGCGATATCGGCTGCGGCATCAGCTTATGTCGGACACAGTCCGAGATGTCGTGATAAGCTCTCTCGATCAACATGCGTAGCTTACCAACATAACTGGTCAGGGTGGAGTCCTTCGAGATTGCATCACAACCCTTGAAGAAAACGCAACGCGGGACTTGTCCCTGCGCTAAGTAGACTGGATGCGCGTGTTGTCACTCGTTTCGTCCACACAGGACAAGAACATGCAACGGAGCCGTTCCTATCGCGAAAGAGGGGCTCATACTAAGGTAATGTGTGATTATTGATCTACAGCCAAAATTATACTGATCAGACTTGGCATTCCAAAACAGGTACACTCAACGACGGCAGTGAACGGGATGGAATAGAGTCCTCGACAATTGGAACCACAAATACTTGGGAGGTCATATTTGAATATGCAAATGGCGGGATGTAGTTCCTACAGAACGTATCTAAAGTGCTCATTTTCCTTATCGGTCAAGTCCTTGAATGCGAGTCTATCCCGCTCACTTTCGTCTAGGCCGAGAGCATCCCGTCTCCTGTTTTCTCTATAGAGGATAACATAGAGGCCCAAAGAAGACAGAATAGTGATGCAGTAGCTAGGAAACTGGTGTTAGAGGAGTTGAAAAGATGTTGCCTAGGTCGGCTTTTGACATACCAAATGATCAACCCCGTCCATAGCTGAGGATAATGTTGGGGTTTAGTCTCGCTCTTCACAAGCTGAGGCCCAACTATGTTTCCAACGCAATATGCGACAAATACGGCAGAAGCCATGAAGCTTTTCTTGGTTTCTCCTGCAACATTGCTGGCCCCAAGGGTGACCGTCAAGCTGACGACCGGCCCAAAGAAGCCAATAAGTGAGTATCCGACAACAGGGGCAATGGGACGATGGCCCCAGTCTGACTTCCATATAATAACAAAGCCCGCAATGACTGGGAGAGTGCATCCTATCAGTACTGGGATCCGGATATTGCGGTATTTAGAGCAGAGCCATCCAGCGACGGGGATACCGATGGCGCAAATTGCACCTAGCGGGAATTGAAAAAGAATGCTGTCTAAAGCCGAGTATCCGAACGTCGAAACGATGAGGGGACCGAACCAAGATACAGCTCCGTTGACTGTATACCTGATAGCCAGTTAGTTTGCGCATTCGAGGGGAAATTTTGGACTCCTCTTACCCCGAGGCCATGATCAAGGCGACTAGCCAGACCTTGGCGTCCAGTAGTGCTTCCTTGATCTGAGCAGTCTTGATGGTTTGATTCTTAACTCCAGTTTGTCCCTGACGCAATCTCTCAATTGCGACAGCTCGCTCTTCCGGAGTGAGAAACCAGGCGGTCAGGGGAGAGTTGGGTAGGAAGAAACACCAAATACCAAATAGGAACGTTAAGCCTCCAGCAAGTACATAGATGTACTGCCATGGAGTCAACGCGCCTCCTTGTATTTGGGCGAATCCGTAGTTGAGAGCGCTTCCAATGATGGTGAACCAGCCAGTTCCGGAAAACCACCAACTCTGGCGGAGTGCTTGTTCTCTTTGGGTGTAATAGCCGCTGACGGTAGTCATGAAAGCTGTTGGAATGACAGACTCGGTGAAACCTATATCACATGATGAGCGTCACTTCAGTCTCTACTCAAACTCCATCGCTATCTAATAACTCGTGGGATGATGGCTCCTCACCCAAGAAGAATCTTTGAACCAGGAGACCTTGCCAAGTCGTCACTCCCGCTGTCGCAGCACAAATGACTGCCCAAATCATGACCACGGGGCCAAGTGTCCATCTGGTATTGAAGCGTTGAAGTAGATACGTCATTGGATACGAACCTATCAGCTGGCCAAAGTAGAATATCGAAGTTGCCCAACTTAGTCGTGTTGTGTCGGTCTTTGGCGGGGTGAAAGAGGTGTCGACAACTGAAAGATGCAGGTCACCAGTCATTCCGAATAACGCAGCACTGCCAAGAATTGCCTATACGCAGCTGTGAGTCTTGTTCAAATGTTAAAGGAGCCTTCTTAAGTGCCAACCTTATCATAGTAAACCAAACCATAGCCTCGATCGCATCGTTTCATGTCAGCATCGCGCCCGACCTGTTACTGAGAGTTTTGGGTACTTTGCTGCAATTACCTATGACCATGGCTGGCATCAAGAAGAGATCGATTTTCTGGAGCACCCTTTTCTCAATGACAAGATCAATGGCAAGAGCTTCCTCGCCAATTATCTCCAGTTTGACTGCCTGACTAGGTGCATATTTGTCATATGCTCCTGATACTGTGAATGATCCATCGTCAAGAGCCGTATGGCGGCTATCCCTAGTGGTATCGTTTGTCATTTTGATGATTGCCGATTCTTGTGGGAAGGACGTCGGTGTCAATAGTTTGGAGGCATTCGGTTGTTTGAGGCCACCCTTGATGAGAGTTTTCTGAGTAGAGGCAGTCAACGCGTGCAGAAACAACAGTCAAGACTAACAGACTAATCCTTGCGACTCCAAAATCTTGGCCTGTCCACGCCATTCCCAAGAATGCCTCGACACAGTATTGACAGATTGCCTCATCTGGATCCTTCCTGACGAATACTTCGGCCCCACAGCGATGCATCCTCTGCCAGGGACCAGCTTCAAGATCAGACGGCACATCTATGGACATGTAACCGAAAGCCTCGGTATCTGTGGTCCGATAGTAATATCCCGACATCGGCTTTCCTCTGTTTTCAAAGGATCGAGATTCTCATTCGGTGAAATCTAGACTTGACGATGGGATTACCAATACTTTGGCTAAACCCTTGCAGCGCAAAGACGTTGCAACAAAACCATCCTCAGTTCACGAAATTGGAATAGAGGAGGGGTGTCTGCTGCAGAAGGGCTACATGTATCACTGTTCATTGAGCCTCACGCGCTATTAAGATAAGAAGCAAGAGACCTGCCAGTCTCGGCGTAGCGAGCCCCTAGGTAACTACAAGTTCCCTCGTCCTCCCTTCAAGATGACAATCACGACCTCAAAGACAGCTCCAGTCCATGTACCTTACATTCAAGCTACCGAGACAAGCGAGCAGCTAGATTGGGCAGATCTTGTGGCCTTGGACCTATCCAAATTTGATAAGCCCGGGGGTAAAGAGGAGCTTGCAGAAGAATTCACGAGAGCGATTGAACAAATAGGTACGATCACAACGCATGCATTACTGTTTCATCATCAAAGTCATTAGACAGTCAAAGCTGATATCCAACTTTTAAGGCTTCTTTTACGTCATTAACCATGGTCTCAGCCGGAAAGCCATCAATCAGCAGTATGCTCTGGCCTCGTCCGTTCTCAGTCTGTCGGATGAAGACAAGGCACCATACAGAGCAGCACTTGAGGCCGGCGATTTCAATGGTTGGAAGCCTCCAGGCACCAGAGAGCTGATCCCAGGCGTCCGGGACAACTTCGAGATTTACAACATCCCAAAGTTCATCTCGGAGCATGCGTCACGACCGCACCCCGATGTAGTCACAGAGAACTTCGCGTCAATCGAGCAGTTCTCCCGATACGTCAACGACGAGATTATCCGGAAGCTTCTCGTCATATTTGCGCTGGCACTTGGTCTTGAGGACGAGGAGTGGTTCGTCAAGAAGCATCGTTACGAGAAGTCTAGCGGCGACCATCTCCGATACATGAAGTATTACGCGAGAACCGAGGAGGAGAATCGAAAGCTGGGTGGTGTTTGGCTGAAGGGGTAAGAATGTCTCCTGGCAGAAATGGTTTCTGTCCGCCCCAATGGCATGTGCCCAATACTAACAAAGAGATTGAAGACACTCAGATATGGGCAGTCTGACATTGCTCTTTCGGCAACCTGTCGCTGCGCTCCAGGTCCTCACGAACAACGGGACCTGGAAGTGGGTGCGGCCGCAGACGGACGCGCTGACAGTGAACATTGCTGATGCGCTGCAATTCCTCACAAGTAAGTTGACCTGTTTTCGATGCCTTCTAAACGCTGTGGTCATTGACACCGCCATAGACGGGTACCTCAAGTCAAGCATCCACAGAGTCGTAGCGCCTCCTAAAGACCAAGCACATATCGATCGTCTGGGGGTTATTTACATGGTTCGCATAGAAGATGATACGGACCTGGTCCCGATTAAGGAGTCTCCCGTTCTACAGAAGCTTGGCCTCTCTGAGGGCGCGATACTTGGAAGTGACGGGAAGCCTGTGAAGGCAGGAGAGTGGGTGAGGGAGAGGATAATCAAGAACATCGGTGCCACGAGTCAGTCCAATGGTGACAATTCGGTCAATGATCTAGAAGTCATCAAGGGTGTCAAGACAACATATTTTGATTGAGATTCATGACCAATGGTGGTAGCCTTTGATGTAGGGCTATTCTAACAAGTATTTGAGACATAGATCAAGGTGATGCACCAGTTGGTACAAGGGGACTCTACTCGCGTCATACAGATACGTAGATGTTCTTGGCTGCGCATGGCGGTGAGACCGTAGCACCAAACTCCAGTCAGGAGAGCAGCCGCGGAGTCTCTCAATGGTTTTGCACAAATTGACCTAGGCCCCCATCTTATAATCCCTTTTCGGGCGACAAACTTTGTCATTTCGACAACTCTTCGATACCGATTCATCGGGGCAAAAGAATCTTCTTCATAACAGCATCACGCTTCATAGTCCAGTCTGGAGTCGAAGTTTTCACAACCGGAAAGCACAACAGCATTTTCCAAACTTCAACCGCGCCGACTAAAAGCTTCACTCTTAAAATGTCCGGCATTCCTCTCACCGCTGGCATTGAAGCATCCAACAGACGGCCTCCACCCAAAGGCACCGGCCCCGCGTTTGAGCCCGGTCCCGCCGATTTCAAAGCAGCAAAAAAGGCTGAGCGCAAAGCCGAGAAAGAGCAGCGACGCGAAGTTGAGGGTCCCTCTCGCACAGAGAGCATTGTCCAGTCAATCAAAGACAAGTTCTCGTCCGATTCAAATACGCCTAAAAACTCAAGGATAGAGAGGGACCGGGACGGTGTTCCTATCTAGTGGCTGTTGGGTAGATCATGTCGCGAGCAAGAAAGTCAGTAGAAGCAGCAGAGTGAGAGGCCGTCCAATATTCAAGCCATTTTATTAGCAACGCTTATCTCTACAAGAACAAATTGAACAAAACCACTCATCCATCTCAGCGTCGGTGTATGATAAGCCAGCCTCCAGTGATATCTTCAATCCTGCAGCCTGCAAAGCGGGCCGCGGGAAGCTGTGAGTCTTACAGCAAGACAAGTCATCTCACCCTCACGTGGCCCTACTGATCGCTTGACAGATCCAAGCATGACGCAGTTGGTCCGAGAGTGCGGCTGATCATCGCGGGCTGAATGCATAGGCTGTGTGCGCTGCGCCCCGGTGCCCGGCTATGCCAGTAGAGCTACGTCATTCGCCAACGACGCCGATCCGGCCCCGCTCCGGCTAGCTCGTCCCCGCTCCCTGCCTCCAGGAATCCGCAAGAGCCCCACAACGCGGAACAGCCCCGTGAATCCACTCCCTCCGGTCAGATGATTGAAATCAGTGTACATCGTCTTACCCCTTTGCGTAAGTCCCCAGGGCGGCAGAAAGTCGCTCATTGCAAGGCTGATTTAGGTGACAGCTTTTAGGACCCTGCGATTCGCTTATTCGGAGTTTTATGAGCTCATCCTGGATAATCCATGATCCTTCGCGCCGCTAGAAGCCTTCTGGAAGGCAGACTTCCCGGTGATCGTGGCTTCCATCGAAGCTTGTTCTTTCGCCCCTAGCAGGCACACAGGTAGGATAGGCAGGAAACTTAGCCTCACTTTCTCTACCATGACTCGATATTCTACTTAAGCCATCAGTCCCTTCCATCTTCTGTGAATCTACATCTGCATCGTCATCAATATCAATCTCATCTCATAGACATACCGTTCCATCCACCTCAAAGGGAACACAAAATAAGCGCTCATACCAAACCCTCAGATACAACAGTCCTCTTCAAAAAGGACTGTTCAAGGTCAACCTACTACAAACAAATTCCATACGATTCTCGGTACCTGGATTCCTGACGCTCAAGATGTGTATCCCATTTCGATCAAAGAAGCACACGTATAACGGCTCCGAGTACGCACCAAGACCAGCCATGGGCGGTACACCAAATTACGGTGCCATGCCGGGCTACGTCAATGATTCCAGCGGTGGCTGGCGCAGAAGCCGCATGCACGGAAATCACAGAGATTATAACGCGGGCTACACGGGAGTGAGTGCTGGGGGCTTCGGCTGGGGCGGTGATAGCGGCGGTGGAGGACACCACGGAGGAGGTGGACACCATGGGGGAGGCGGTCACCATGGGGGAGGGGGCGGTTGCGATGGAGGTGGTGGAGGTGGCGGAGGTGGAGGCGGTGGTGATGGGGGCGGCGGTGGAGGTGGTGGATGCTAAACTTGGAGTACGGGTGGTGGATGGGATGCCTTTCGTCGATACCTTTATGACTTGCGATACCTGTTCTTCGTTAGCAGACAATGATTATGAATAATGCTTATAGACTTCTTCAGACGAACTCATGCACTTATGGACGACTGATCTGTAAGCCTCCTACTTAGGTATGCGTTGGAGGCCGGAGAACTTGCGTACCTGAATGCAGCTCTCTATATTTACAGAACATGTGAACTTACTAACCAGAAGAATCCCATTTACCCAGATTACTAATCAGTCCGTTCAGCACATGCTAAAGCTAAGACCGTGTTTCTTCATCACCATGTTCAACCCTCGAGGTCCATAAGCTCTCGGATCATCATCTTGCCACAACAGTTCAACCGCTTTGGCCGCTTCTCGGACACCACCTGGCGATCGCGGATTCGAGTTTAGTCCCAATCGAAAAGCTTCGACGTGCTCTGGCTTCTTACAACAGGATGCCAAAATCGACCCCGGCCACAGCATCATCCTCCGCAGTGGTGACTTGCTGGTATAAACGGCCCAACAGAGAGGCAATATCTTGTCTATCCGAGATTCGATCTCAGCAAGGAGTTCCGCGTTCTTATGTATATCTTGGTGGAAGGCAGAATGGACGATGAGAATTAAGGCGGTGCGGTAGATGGCGACGGCTGTTGATTGTTGGTAGCGAGGGCATGCGTCTTCGTCTTCAAGAACGTCGGATGAGGGATCCAATGAGTCTAGCTTCTTCAGAAGTGACTCGTAAGATTCGAACAGACCATCGGATGTGGATCCACTCAGTTCCTCTCTCCTACGCTTCTCAAGAAGATTTGAGATATCTGGTATCATGGCAAAGAGCCTATGGCCAAAACCTAGCATGAATCCTCGCGACTTGAATTGGCCCAGAAATTCTAGAGAGCCGAGGAAGGGATCCACTGTCACGGGGTTCTCCTCCTGCAAGCCTCGTGGCGTGACTGCTAACTTTAGAGCGAACATGGCATATATCTCCAGGAGAAAGCCACGGATATGCTCAGTCTTCTTTGAAGCTGATGGCTTGTAGGTGTCAGCTGCCAATTCCATCACGTAATGACGGCTAGCTCGAATATGATGATAGACGGCCCCCGAGTTATCGCCTTGAACCCCCTGCACAAGGTTAGTCGGATGCAACATGCTGACAAGAGAAAGAGACAAATGACTTACTTCGAAAATGCATAGCATGATGAGAATCAGAAGCGTGTAGAGCTTCTTGTCCTCATCGCGTTCGCCAAATGGACACGCCGCATCGTCACAGAGCGCTTTTCGTAGTCCTTCAAGCAGCCGGGCATAATGCCTTCGAGTCATGACTTCCAACTGCGGGCGATTAGGCTCTAGAACGGCCATATGTGCTCCTCCGATAGCGAGAACGCAGTCCATCACAAGACTATCGGAAGCTGCTAGAGGCAACACATAGTTGATAAACGGGTTACCATCTGCGCTAGGACCACGAGCTAGTAGCTCCGCGGTCATATCGAGGTATTGATCATACAGCGGCCTCGAACTGCTGCTTAAGTTTGAAAGAGTCCCAAATGTGAGAGATGCGCGCAGAGATGATGTGTTCTCAAGTACTTCCGGGATAGATGCCGTCGTCAGAACGGCTGCTCTAGGTCGACTAGGTAGCGTCGTATGCGGCTGGGAAGATCCATTGCTCTCCGAGGTTTCATTTGTTGACGGTGTTTGTTTTGGAAGGATGTCTCTGGTACTCTTATTGACGATATCTTCTGCAGAGACAGGCCATGTGCATTCCCGTCCGGTGCGGCCACAGGACGTGCAACATGGTCTGCGTTCGTCACACTTCTTCCGTTTAGCGCGGCATGTCAAGCAGCCATTCTTTGACCTAGGAATGTTGCGGCGATACTTGGTCGGGTAGCGTGCACCTTCCTGTGGCAGATTTTGCTGATCTGTTGCAGTTGACATGCTTGAGTCTGAGCAAGGTGGTTTATGTTGATATCTCGATGGCTGGCGTTGCTAGCAGGAATAGCTAGCTTGGGCGCGCTTAGATAGGGGTAAGGTCGATAGGAAATGTTGACTGCTAGATATATCCTAAGTACATCAGTTATACTGTAGGCAACCATCAAAGATTCCGTAACTTGTTACACCGTCGGGTGCCTCTCGCTTGATCGGTGCGGCGCTGACGCGCCTGTCAGCTGACCATCGAAGGATTCGCGATCTGGAACACAGCCCCCGCCCCGCTATTCCCGACCAGTGAGCCAAGTTTGCTGTGAAGTATGCCTACCCATCAATTGTTCTTGACAAATGACTTAAATTCAATAAAACGCGGCAAGATCTAATCGATATGTTGCCTAAGTCTTCATACCTAAGGCGTGACAAAATTTCACCATGAAACATTGAGTTACATTCTAGCCGGAGGCCATGACTTGTCACCTTCTACATATTCAGGCGCCTAGGTATATCACGCTTCATCTCGTGAGTTGGATTGTGCTGAGAAACCACGATCATCTTTCTTTGAGCTTGAGATTGTCTTATTTTCTTTTTCTCTCATGACAAGACCTCTGGTACTCCTTGCATCCATACCTACTGTGAGGCCCTGCCTATATTGACTGAAACCCCTTGTGCCTTCCATTCTTCAATGACTTGACCGAACCTTCCTGCCTAAAACTTATGGGCGTTGCTTCCTTCCTCCTCTGAACTTGGCCTTAACGAGAACACCATGTGACCAAGGTATGAGAACAGAAGAGGAAGGAGTTGATCAATCTTTTTAAGTAAGGGAAAGTACCACAGAAAGTATTGTTACTGCCTCTGGAGGCAGGCCTTCCAAAACATCCTTCCAAAACGTCTGCATCACCGGGAATATGTTGTCCCTTTCCTCCCGTCTAGACAGTGAATGTATTCACAGTCTGCTGATGCTTGTCATCATTCACGTCAGCAGTCACTCCTTATTCACCAAAAACCTCAATTCGGAACGTCACGTCAATAAAGCCTCAAAGGGCTTACCTTCCCGTAAGATTGCCCTCTCGTCTGTCTCTCAATTGCGGAAAGTCTCAATAACACAAATACCTACCTTGGGTTACAAGATATTTCTACGCACATTCCATCACAATCAATACCTGCATGCTCAATGGCGGGCGAGAACGAACAAGAACCTGGTCCGCAGGATACTCAACCTGCCTCTTCCCCTGGCGCTCCGGCAGAACAGCAATCCGACCTAACTCAAGAGCAAATGCATCTGCGTGGAGGCTGCATCGACCATGATGGCTTTTGCTGTGGTGTCTGGTAAGTATTTAGAATCATTAGATATCTATAGCAGACGAATTTGACAGAGTATCAGGCCTGCCGATGGATGCTACCCTGGAGCGCTGTGTGCCTTCTGCACTGTTATGTGAAGCAGACGACTCCTCGAAACAAAGACACTGAGATGTCCAGATATCTCTAAGGACACCGGGGTAGTCAGAATGGGGATGAATGGCAAACAGAAGAATGATGGAGAGATCGCAAACGGTCTGATCCCAATTATCATATCAAAGAGAAACCTCGGCTTCTATAGCTACAGTTCCGCATCTGAAATTGCACGTTTGACCATTGACTTTACTGTGAACCAAGATTTGATGCAAAATTGATAATACTTCACTGATACTGTCCTTGATCACCCATAATCACCCATTCACTTATAGTTGAGTCCCCATGACTTGCTGGGCCTCCAGATTGTTTGCTGCAGAGCGTACCCGTTGATAGGTCGTCGGGAAGGCGATTGAAAGGCGAGAAGAGATCCATGCCTGCATGTGAAAACCATCAGCCATTCTAATGTTCAACCTTTATTTGTGTTCCAAGTTCGTACTCACCGTTATCCCTTTCATCTGACATGAAAGCCTCGGTCAAAAATATTTGCTCATCAAGCATGACTTGATCTCCAACAAAGCCTTCCAGAAAAGCATCTTTCGAATTTGCGATAGGCTCTGAAAGCAGTTGGATAGGCCGGTCAGCTACAAGGGTAGCATCGAACCTCGGACCTCCAGCTCGCGCAAGGACGATGCTAACTGCTTGTGATGCCTTCTTCGCTTCAACTGAGTCTTCGGCCTTTCTCATCCAGATGCTGCGAGCAGTCCTCAGCGCAGTCAATATCTCGTTCTCTCGGCCCAAAGTTTGCCTTTGGTAAACCAGCGAACAGAGGACCATGGTGGCTGTCAAGAAGTGGTGGTTCATGATAGATCCTACCCTCCAGTGCATCATGAAGAGCTGGCCGCCGGGGCACGTTTCTTCGTCTAGAGTTTGTTGGATCTGCAGCATTCCCAGAGCTGCATCAATACAAGCTGTCCTTGAGTATGAGTACGCGTTATCATGCTCTATAGTCGATTTTGCGAAGAGGAACCGACGATGCAACATGATCTTTCCCTCGCAAAACATGTGGCGAAGGAAAAGGCGGGCCATGATTACTTGGGGGGAGTCGGTGACGCTGGAGGCCATAGACTTCATGCGGAGTGGTAGAGGGATGTTGTTGTATGCCTGCTCAAGAATCCCGTCAAGTCGCATTATGTCCGCGTAACTACTTGGGCTGAGGGATGCTGCAAGGTCGGAGATGGTCCCTAGAGCGATCAGAAGTCTCCGTCGAGCAATGATCCCCAGGGCTGTTGTATGCTCTGTCTCTGGCCTTGGCGGTGGTAGACTTGTCATTTCTCCGTGCAGGTCTTCATCGTTTAAATTTCGTGGCTCGGCTGTGTCGAACTCGCCATCTCGTACCATGCGGGGCATTCCCATCTGACCTGAGATCAAGATGTCTCCCAGTAGTACGGTTGCCCATACTCGGCGCCTCATCTCTGCCTTTAGCGGGGTGATTTCCGGGAAGTGTTTGGGATCTCTGTGGTACCCCATTCGTTTGGCTAGGTTGACTTCGAGGCCAAGCAAGAACCAAACATCCCTCTGCGCGTCGTCATGTATCCTGAATTCAACGTAGACGTAATTCATGAAAGTCTCTAGCGCATAGTCGCCACCTTGAGTATACTCTCCCATCAGCAGACATTGTACTAGTTTCTCTCGGTACAGTTCTATTTGCAGCTGTTGGTGGCCATCTTCAGATGCGTCAGTGGAAGGGTCTGATGCGATGACAGCTAAGCAAATCATGCTGAAAAGAAGACCGATCCACATTGTGGAAGTGTCGTTGGGATCGCGCCAGAATTGTTCGTACTATCACCCATGCCGCTATCAGTCAATCGACCTGGCTAAATGTAGAGAAATTACGCTTACCTCTTTGAGAAACGTTGGGCCATGGACGGACGCTGCTGTGCATTAGTAAGGGATACTCTCAAATACAAGCAATCGGCCAAGACAAGGCGCGAAAAGACATACATGAAGAGACGAGGTCTAGACGGTTGAAATACCGAGATATATAGCGGTCAACTGCGTTTTTTGGCGGCAGGGTGGACAGGATTTCTGACCTTGAAGCTGCAGGTTGGCATCCGTACAAAAGCAAGGGGCGCTGCCACCTTCGACGTTGGGTGAAAGAGCTTGGGTCTTCAAAGCAGTAATCTGCTGTTGGACTTTCTGCCAGCTTGGATTGTTCCTCTCGATCGAAGTGGTCTTTCAAATCGGCAATACTCTCCAAGATCGCTGACCAGTGTTCACTGCCGACATACTGGTGTTCCATAGCGCTTGACCGCATACTCCCCGTCTCTGAGCGATCGTCAATTGGCGTAGGTATGTTTGCAGGCGTACCGATCTGACTCGTTCGGTTTTCCGATGACCCCAACATTGTAACCAATTGCTCGAGGTGGACTAGACGATCTTGCAGACTTATACTGGGAGCGCCACTAGATGTGGCCTTTGGAGGTGAGATGGTGTCGTTGGTTTCTGGATAGACACAATCCTGGCCCCTACAGGAGCAGGTTCTACAGGGACGTTGACGATCACATCGAATCCTGAGCAGTGCGTTAGAAGCCCGGGTCAGCCGAAATGGTGAATAAAGATTCAGACTTACTTGCGGCGTCGACAACTATTACAGGAAAGTTGAGGTTTATCTCGGCGTCGACTGGCACTAGGTTGAGGTTGAGATGAGACATTCGTCGGTGTACCCGGAGGACGAGGTCTGGCAGCTAACGCAGGATATGCCATATTCGCGTTCTGGGAGACTGCAAAGAATTGGAGTTGAAAGTTTAGAACAGAACTACGAAATTCGCAGATTTTAGCAGATGAGTTGTTGATCTTTTAGGAGTAGTGATGAAGTCACGGGTCATTTCGGTTGTTTTCGCAGCTTTGTAAATGCGGGAAGTGTACATGTAAGCGCTAATCCCGGACCGGCTCTGGACTTAAGGTCCGACCCTCCGACCCTCCGCCCGGCTCTCCGCTGCCCCTTGAGCAGATATGCTCGACTCTAGTATGAAACTCAGATACCTTAATTTCGGTTGAAGTTTAGATTCACAGGCCTCTTGTAAAACCATCCAAGAAGAATTAGTGACTATTTAGATGCTCTGATGGATTTTTCGTTCTGACCATAGCGACACTCATGCAGCCACATCAGTCACTGGGACCAAACTTCCGCGGTTCTGCTAGTTCCACATTATATTCTGGTAACATGTTGAGAAAGAAAGCATTCACACTTCAATCAAGATCAAATGCATTTATATTTTGAGGTTGTGTTCTTATAAGGCACATGTAATAGCCTCGCAATCTCGCCAGGTGAGCTATGGCGCTCCTAAGGATCCCAAATATCCTGCTCGTCATCGGACGGGAATTCGACAAAAGAGCGCAGCTTCACCCACCCTTCTTCAACAAGAGTAGAGAACGTGAGACCTTCATTCTCCAGCCACAACATCTGCGCCGTGCCGTCCGAAGTAGATATCTCAGTAATCTTAGCCTGGGAGGAAGAATGAACAGCCATCAGGCACCGGATCAGCTTTGACCAAATCGGACGACCTGGAGTGTCGAAAAGTTGATGACCAGCAAGTTGCCGATACATATCGTACCAGCTCCAGTTGAAGTTCCGCAAACCCAGATGTAGATCTTTTCGAGCAACCTCAAAGGCAAAGGGAACGAAGCCTGCTTGATCCCAGTTGAGTATGGCCACAAGCCTGTACTCATCACCGCGCTCGGTATAGACCTTCTTAACAAGTAGGTTGTGGGGCTCCAAGTCGTTGTGGCACAAGACTGAGCTTTGAGTTAGCAGATCCAAGTCTGTTTCAGCGAACCCGAAGTGTTCCGCTTCGGGCGCATGCACACTCACGACCAAAGTCCCATCAGTCCTTCCGTTCACCGCGCAATCGGCGTTTCGGGGGCAGAGGTTACGGCGCATTAGGGAAGCAAAGTCGGTATGATATCCGTAAGGCGGACCGCCGACTAGGATGGAGAGCTCCGTGTTCTTTGTCTCGAATGGGGTGTTCCGGAGTAATTGCCATTGCTCGAATGTCAGCTTCTGCAAGGAGAGGCTGCACAACTTGGACACTGCCTCGAATAAATCTCCGACAATTTCTCCTCGATTTTCGACGTCCAAGTCATCCCACACTGTTTCCAGTGGACAGGCATCCGGGTACCATTGAGAAAGGACATAAGAAAGCTTCGTACCGTCTTTCATCCAACTGTATCCAGAACCCCAGACCTTCGGAACCAGCGAAGGAAGGACGGTTCGGGCTAGGTTCGTGATTGCAGCAGTTGCCAGGGGAGATTCATTCTTTTCGTACTTTTGGATCCGTACAAACAACTGACGGGGAATCCCAGGTGGAGGTTGGCTTCCTTTGAAATTCAACAGGAAGGCGCAAAAGATCATGTTATTCTGAAGGACTTGTACCTGAACCTTGGTATCGTCGGTATCCTCGCCGAGCTCAGGCATGCCCCCGAGGACATATGAGTCTGGGAACAGACCGTTGGGGTTGATGGTATAAGTAGTCATGTTGTGTTTTTGGAGTGTTGGAAGGTAATGTTGCCCACTTGAATGATTTGCTTTCAGCTTAAAGTGTTGTATCTGAGTCGAGCTTGAAATATAGGTGGGAAATGAGTTGATGAGAAGGAATTCCGGCCTGAGAACATACACACTTTATAATCAGTCACTCGGGGGATGAAGACCTCTGGAATAAGTCAAGGAAATGATGCGGCAGGTCGTGAACTTGACCCGGCAGCCCTTGTTAATAAGTATGCGATGTGTTGTTTGACAAAGAACGTTGGCGGCAGCCAAAGCTCACTGTTTGGAACGGCTCCTTTGACTTAGGGTCAGATCGATTTCTTCCACCATTATTGAAAATTTCAACAGTGAGATTGTTTTTCATGTCCATTCAACTGTGTTAGCGAACATACTGATTGCTGGCTCCTTTTCATGCGATCAAGAGTGCTTTTTGTCGCTGACCGACGGTTTCGGTGTAAAGGCTCGGTAAGGCCCTAGAGGTCACAGTACACCGAGGAACCCCCACCACACCGCCCCACCAGGAATTCAAGATTCAGCAGGAGCTCTGACCTCTCACCTCACCTCCAACGCCGCCATCCTCACAAACTCCCTCTTACAAGTATCGACACCATAAAGATCCGGCACCATGGACACCTCACGAGACTCATCGAATCTGCTGGACACGCATAATCGGCTCATTGCCGACGTCCTCTCCCGCTTCCGGATGCTCACAATGCTCGCGACGATCCAAGCTGAAGGAGAGCGTAAGAACGTTGAGCCGCAGACGGTCGCTGTGACGGGCATGTCGATGCAAATGGAATTTGAAGGACTGGTATGCCACCACTGACCACTCTATCTCCAACCTCTCCTGAAGTTCAGACGCACACTGCCAATTGCGTCCACCTTCCACCTTGGAGAATGAACACAACACCCGGCTGACCATGAAACCGCAGCACGCATCAATCAAAGACCTCCTCGCACTCAGCCGCCGCCTCAAAGAGCTCTGGCTGTTCGGCAAGCTAGGACAGGGAGAAGGCGACGCTCGCATTCAGACAGACAAGCTCCAGGCCGACGTGGTCCGGTGCGCGGAGCTCCTTAACGCCATCCAGGAGACGCGGTTCGCTGGTCTTGCAGCCGCGGCAGAGGGCAAATGGGTGCCGATGGGTCGCGCGGATGGTGGAGCTGGAGAGGGGGCTGCTGCGGCTGCTGCTGCTGCTCCCCCACCCGCTGCTCCGACGGCTCCGAATGGGGCTGGTGGTGCTGCGTAGGGACGGGATCGTGAATTGACTTGAGAAGTCGGAGGGAGAAAGGCGAAAACTACTATTTGCATGCTTTGGCGTTTGGGCTTGAGGTTCTCGAGATGGGGACAACGTATCTCTGGACACGCAACGCTGATACCCGTATACAGAGGACGGAAAAGGGAATTTTACGCATTTTTGATTCTATTGTATCATTTTTATGAGCAGTCACCGCTGCGCTGTCAACCCTGATCCTCCACATCCAGCAACTCTATCGCCTGATCTGGCTGACTTAACCGTCACCGTTGACAGGGTTCTCGTCTTCGTCACCAAGCGCCGACTCGAGGGTCTTGCTTCCCTTCTCTTCCTTTCCGGTTCGAACCCCACCAGCCTCGATGCCGCCGGCCGTGAGCCACAGGAAATAGTCGGACTTGAAGTTATCTACCTGCTGGAAGAAGATGTGGAAGCTGGAGACATGATCAGTAAATGTATTAAATAGAAAGGATAGGGTATCACATACGTGTTCTCCTGCTCTTCAACCTCAAAGATGCGCTGGTAGATCTGCTTATCCTTGAAGGCCTGCAATTTCTCGTCGTACTTCGCAAAGTCGATCGTCTCCTTGCCAAAGTTGTCTGCCGCCCGCTTGTTGTAGGCATCGAACACGGGTCGCTCCAAAAGAAGACCCAGACCAGGAGCCTTGGGAATCGCAATCCTCGTGGGACCGTAACTCTCCTTGATGCGCTCCAGTGGGGTGGCGCAACGGACGACGAGGGAAGCCATGCCGACCATCTTGCGAATCTGGTGCATCATGAAACTTTGTCCGTGGACCTTGGTGGAGACCCACTCGGTATCGCGAATCTGAATCGGCTGCATGTTGACCTTGAAGGACTTGATGTGGCGCTTGGCTGACGGGTCCTTGAAGCTCTTCTGGACGGTGTAGTTGTGGAAGTTGATTGTGCCGCAGTACATGTTGAGGGCCTCCTGGAGCTGAGCGAGGCGCTCGGGGGTAACACGGTAACGTCTCTTGGCTGCAATGTAAGCGGCCTTGATGTCACGCAGGGCAAAGTCAAGGGGGGTGAGGTCGCGGTTTCTGGGCTTGACGCTTCCTTCGGGGACCTCTGCGGGGGCCTTGTTCTCCTCGGTGGTGGCGGGCTCGGCTGGTGTCTCCTCAGTCTTCGTCTCGGGGGCGGACTTGGCCTCGTCTGCCTGTGCGGTCGCATCCTCGTCGGCGTGGATTCGCTCCATCACCTTGGCCTTGGTCTCGGGATCGAGCTTGTCGAGGATCGGCTTGATGTCCTCCTCGTCAACCTTTCTCCAGTATCCCTCGACATCGGCCAGCTTCTTTGAGAACTCCTCGTAGTAGCCCTTCTCCTTCGCGGCCTCAACCAGCTGCTTCCACAGCCAGCTGTCGGGATGAGGGGGCAGTAGGCAGTATGTCGGCATGAGGTACTCGTACCATCTCGAGTCGCAGGTTTGGTAGCAGCTGAAGGAGTTGTTGGTACGCTGGATACCCCAGACACGGATCTGGTCGGGCAGAGCGGCGTTGATTTTCTCGACAATGTCCTCGTCTTCGATAATGAGCTTCAAGCTGATGACGTTGCCAGCAGCGTGGACGCCTTTGTCGGTTCTCGCGCATCGGACGAGACTCGACTTCTTGTGGTCATCGGCATTGGCCTTTGAGATGGCTCCAGCAGCAACAAAGGCTTTGAACAAGTCTCCCTCAATTGTCTTTTCCTCATTGTTGATCTGCATGCCCTTATAGCCCGTGCCTGAGTATCCGACCATGACGGCCACCTTTCGCTTCGGCTTGCGACCCTCGGCGGCGATCTCTTCGGCGGTGAAAGGGTTTTCGGTGGTCTCGGGGTTGCCGTCCTTGTCTACCTTTCTGCGCTTGAATTCTTGGTACTCGGCATTGCGTCCGCGCTTGTCGGTGGCCTCACGGCTATTCCCTGGTTAGACATCGTTGGCGCCAGTCGCAAATACAAATAACAAGTCAATTGACAAGGACAGAGCTTACCTCCACGCCGACCGGCCGACGTCGTGCTTCCGCTTCGGCCCGCGCGACTTGCCGCCTCGCCTGTTGTCGTCGCGCCTGTCGCCGCGTCGGCCCTCCTGTAATTTTTCCACTGCAGCACCGGGCTGGGCTGAGCCATCTGCGGGGGACTCTGATGGAATTGACGGCTTGTCGCCAGTCGGCAGGTCGGCAGGTTGCCTCGCGGGAGCACCGCCGGTCGGTTGAGGAGCATCGTCGGTCGCCATGTTCGAATTGAGGTGGCGGACGTTCTCATCGTCCGTACAATGCAGGTGGAGTTTTTGCGCCCGCCTACAGCAGAAGCTCTTGTCAAGAAATTTTCCTGCGAGCTGCAAGGCTGCGGGACGCGGCGCGGAGAGGCGGGGCCACTCGGCTGAACACCGGTTGGTGGGGTCTCTTGATCACGCTAGCCCTAGGTAGGCCTAGGGGTATCTGGCCATGCACAGACTAAAAGCATCTCATTCTCATTTCACTCTCATTGCCTCTCCCTCCTTACTCACTTACTTCAAATGACTCAATTCTCACAAAGAGCAGAAAACTCAACGTGAGTATGCCTTCGATGCAGCTCAGAATTACCCCTGAGGCTTGCGTCTCATAAATGCTCGGTCTCGGGAGATCACTGTTCCCACTTTCATAATAACCCGACACAAGTCGCGCCGTCTGCGGTTAAGCTTGGAGGGATCCAAAGCATAAAGCTGACTAGCGGCCAATTCGATGTGGATAACCTGTCGGACAGAGATGAATGCGATTGGCCTCAGCCTCACACCTCGGAACTAATACGCCAATACGATGTCATACCCGATATCAAGCCGTCTTCGCCTCGCCTCTCATGTCTCCAGTGCCCATCTCGCCCATACATACTCTTCACTTTCCGATCTGACACTCGGAAACGCAATTCAATAAACTTTCTTCTCTGTCTGTTTTTCCCTAGGTGGCCATTCACTCGCTCCCGGATTCCATAAGTCAACATACCCACTTCCTGGCACCCCCCTGTTTCTGGCACCCACAAAAACGCGAAAATCCACCACAACCCAATGCCCACCCCCAACCTCCTTTTATCACAACATTTTCAATTCGCGTCCAAATGGGCTCATCTTTTGCACATGTCTTCTTCTATATATAATGCCTCAATATACCGAAGATCAGCTTCGTCAGGCTCTCGAGGA